>NW_024720686.1:0-45189 GCF_018991925.1 Homarus americanus
TAGAAGATGTATTGCTAAAAACCATCTACGCTGACCTCTTGTTCTACTTCAGTGAGTTTCTGATTTTATCTAATTTATATTTCACGCTACTCTGAGCCTTAACTTTTCCTAGAATTTATGTGGGTACTTGTCAAATGCATTACAAAGTCTAAGACAGTGGTTCAATCTAAATAAGTGGCTCCTCAAGGGAGCCACGGCATTAAATTTAGGGAAGCCATTATGAGCTTGTTATAAACTAATGTTTCAACAATGTTGGGAATCTGAATTAAACAAAACTTGTATTACTTATTTTGACTTGGCAGAAAGAATTTTATTCTTTTTTTTTGTCATTTTGTTTAATCATAACGACAATACAATTTTAATATTTACAGACCTGGTGCTGAAGCCATGGATTATTTAAGATTTTCATAGGTCCAGTCCCTTTGCTCCAGTGGAGCAGGTGCTGGACTGAGCTGCTGCTGAACTGACTTGTTCAGTACATGTCCGTGTGTCATCCCTTTGCAAGGCGGGTGATAGGACCGAATGGGGAAGAAAATGAAGGATAGCTACGAAGATGTTGAAATTCCTCAAGAGAATGGAGTGAAAAAGAGTTGAAACCACCAGTCTACGAATATAACATTGTAATTATCGTCATTATCTACTACCCCATAGACTTTCCAAAACACGCTAAAGCAGATTTGTTAGACAAGATTTTCCTTTGTTGTGGTGATGGACTGATGATAGTAATAAGCAGTGATAGAGAAGATCCACCCAAATATTTTCAAAAAAAAAAAAAAAAAGAGAAGTATCGAGAAGTGGACAAGAGAATGGCCTGCCAGGTTAGGTGTCACCTGTCTCACCTCCCCGACTTATTTTACCTGCCATTACTTAGTGTACACACATGTCTCGCTGTACTCTACTGTGTGTGTGTGTGTGTGTGTGTGTGTGTGTGTGTATACCATGATAATAATACTTTACGATATACTACGAGAAAATATTAACCAAAAAGAAGAAAAAACAATGAATAAAGATGACAGGGATAACATACGGTGACAAGAGAGTCAGTCAGTCAATCAGCCAGTCCGTCAGTCAGTGTTATGGATTCAAGCTCCCCACAAAAACCCTCACCCCTGACTGAACCTAAGAAACCGCATTACCTTACACACTTCCCATATCGTCCCAGTTCAAATAAGTCACCCCCCGTCACCAACATTGTACCGTACCTTAACTAAGTCAGTCAGATACAACTCATCATTAAGGTGGAAGCTCTGTAGGTGATGTAGGTAAACGTCTGATAATATAAAGTACGTCAACGATCATTATCTATGCGCTCATATTAACGCAAAAGTTTCATTAAATCTATCTTTAGTTTTTTCAATTTGGGTTCATCTTCACTTTAAGACAAGTCACCTTCTCAACCTTTGCTAATTAACTTGTGCCCACGCTGGTCTCCCAGACTGCTTTTTTAGTGAGGTGTGTGTGTGTGTGTGTGTATGTGTGTGTGTGCGCGACCATCACTGTTATTGACACTCCAGCACACAGACAAACACCACATCCACCTTAAATAAAGACAATAGTGAAAACAGTATAAATAACAGCTTCAATACACATAAGCCAAATAACCTACCAAAGTTATTTAGCTTTGTCTTTGTACGTTATCTCAATCAATATTACTAAACTCTCTGGTAGAAAACGAAAGTATACATATTGATAATGAATAATGTGTAACGTGTTATGTATGATGTTTACAGTGACTTTAATATCAACTTTTTGTTTTACGGGAGTTTTGAGAGGTGCAAGGCCTTACAACTGGTAGTATATAACGTGAGTAAGTAATTCATTACGTTTGATGTACAGTGCCTTCATTTAACCGACTGACACAGACTGAATAATAATGATGGAAATGGTGTTGGCGAAGACGGTGTCTGGAAGGTGCCAAATCATCCCCCCACCTGGGAGACGATTACACACCATAACGCTGGAGGAGCAACCCAACACAAGAACGTGTCAATACTTGAATTAGCCCGACTGCATAACGAGGCAGACAAGTGCCAACGCCGGAAAGACACAGCCGCCGCCCTCCGCACCAGATGCAGCCCTCCACACGTATGCACATCTGCAATCGACCTGCCGGTCCCGTATCGGCCTCTTTAGTCACCCCAGAACTCACCAACCTAGGTGACACCTTAATAACCTCACATCATTGCATCATAGCTGGATGATCGCCACACCTCGATCTCCCAGTGACAAGCAAAGTAGTAGGTTAGGGTTAGGTTAATCTTAACCTAAAATAAGCTGCAGTGGGAGTAATCTTCCGGTAACCCTGCTCGCGACCGTGTAGACCAAAATATTCATGAAATACAGCGCGCGCGCAATAATACACACACGTATTTATCGTTAACAAGACTCGCAAAATTAAAAGTCGAGTCATTTATCTTTTGCTCAGTTGTGCGTCTCTGCCGTTGAAAATTTCTGCATTAAACAGCGTTGTTGGCATTAAAATTCATGCAGGATTTTTTTAGCAACACGCAAAAGGATGAATATTTTTTTCTGAGACCAAAAAATCCAGCGAAATGAGATAAAAGATATCTCTCTCGTAACAATAACACCTCAACATCCACAAATGAACATTCCAAACCTCACCCCTCCTAAACAAAAACAAACCATTTATCATTTAAACACTACCACCAACCCCTGACGTGACGAGGAGACGAGCATAATAAAACATCCACCAGAGGATGGAGGGTGGGGTGGGTGGAATATGGAAGGTAAGTCTGGAGTATGAAGTCTGGAGCGTGGAGTCTAAAGTGTGGAGGTGAAATGATGGGGTGTTGAGTCTCGAGTTCTTCAATTGTTCTTTCCAGGACTTGACCAAGAGCTAATCACAAGAGCATACTAAGAATATACTACCTAGTTCTCGACAACACACACACACACACACACGAGGAAGACACTCTCAAGTAGTAGGGTGAAGATACCTCACCCCTCGTGCAGCTCTCCGTCAACCGGTCTACAATCAGACATCCTCCTCCTCCCCTCCCTCCTCCACTCAGCACATCCCAGTCCTGAGTCACCTGCAGCACACTACCCACCGAGGGATGTGACCATGATGTTAATTAGCCCGTAAATCACCTGGAAATTATGGGGCAAAGGGACGGTAGACTGACTAATTTGAAGGAGGTCTTTGGGAGGGGGTGTGGGAGGGAGGGGGAGGGGAGGGAGGGAGGGGTGAGGGCGAGAGAGGGGGGGTGGGGGAGACACGACTCAAGACCCGAAGAAAAGACAAGAGTAGAGAGTAAGTTTGGTCACCTGAGACTGATGTTAAAATAGTGAGGGGAAGACTAGACGAGTAGAAGGTTTTGCTGTTTTACCCAGCTGATTCGATGCCTGGAAGAAGAGGAGAAAGGGGGGAATTACAGGGGTGGGGGAAATCTTCACCTGAAGCTGACTAATTAGTAAGGGGAAGCAAAGGGCGGCAAAATCTTACCCAAACAATATCCGAAGAGAAAGTTAAGAGATTAACAAGAAGGTTTTTTCACCTGAAAACAGAACTAATTCAACAGACGGTGAAGAGTGCTTACGCCATTTTACCTGTTAAAAAACCAGAACTGAACTTGGAGGTGGAAAGTTTCTCCAGCAGTCCTTCCCTCACCTGACATAGCAAATTAATCCAGCTAACAAGCTAGTTGGTAACTCACCCCTCAGGAAGTTCAGTCATCTCAAGTAATTAAACTTCCAGGAGTGCATCTCGTGTAGTCTCAACCTGGCCAATTATTGGTGTCATTTTCCGTCTGGAGTTTATGACAGACAGACAGGCAGACGGACGGACGAACGGACAGACGGACGGAAGAAAAAGAAAAAACTGATAAGGTTACTGTATTATTATTTAACACGCAAGATAGGAAAAAATTTCACCACACAAAAGTTTCACCACGACGAACTTCAAAAAAACCAATACCCAAATAAACACATCTCATTTAATTGAAAAGACAAGCAACCCAGAAGGTCTACCTCAGACACCAATTAAAGAAAACTACAATCAGGTGAGTCACAAACTTCCCTCAAAGACTCTCCAAAAATTTTCAAGACTCACAACAATTATTTTCTAGTGTCCTCTAATAGAGTCTAAATGAACAAACGCGTCTCTTATACCAGTGTACAGTCTCAATATAGTTTGATCCATTTAGGTCAACATTTTCTTTGTACCAGTGCAATGAAAGCCAGATAATTAACAGTGTTCAATAGGAGTGTATTACCCAGAAGAATGTGTTTGTAACGACAGTATAAAACTAGGTTCTAATAACAGGTGCTAAGCAGTCACCCGAGTTTCCAAGCTGGGATCCACCGACACAGATTTACATAAAGAATTCATGACCAGACTACAACCAAAACAACCAACCCACTAACCCACCAACAACCCAACCCACCTATCCAACCCAAAACCCAACCCAACCTGACCGACCAAAACATCAACCTACCACTAACCTAACAACAAAACCAACCCACCCAGCAACCCAACCCACCTAACCAGCAAAGGCAACCCAACCCACCCAAACCCAACCCAGAGCAACAACCCACCCTAAACCCATCCCAAGGCAACCCAACCCACCCTACCCTAACCTAACCCAACCTGACCTCATTCACAAAGACTTTTATACTTTTTATCAGTTCGCCTTTATGTCGTTTTTTTCCTTATGTTTCAGTTGTGTTTGATCGTTGGAATGTTACGAGGAAACTAATAGATATGAAATAAAAACGATGTTGTTGTACGTGTTAATATAAACCGGATGGGGTTTATTAGTAATTTGTTTTAGGCTAGAACTTCTAAACTCTGTATGAATATTAACGAAAATCGGTTCATAATATATCTTTTACAAATTCTGATATATTGTGATTTTGGTTTACATTTTAGACACCCTGTACGGTACAAGAGATAGGGGTCTCCCCCCAAAAAATGAAAATGATCAAGGAATTCGACAAATCTTCTTCCTTCTTCCTTCTTTCTTCTTCTTCTCCTTCATCTTCTTCCTTCTTCTTCTTCTCTACATAAATCTTCCCGCCACAAACCCTTGCAGTCGTCTCTTCATCCACCCTTCACCCCAACACGACCTAATTACCTGTCCATCGGATGGTATCGAATTGATTCTTAATACTTATAGGTGTGGGTCGTCCCCAGCCAGGCGTGTCAGGGGTCAGGTATGGCAATGAGAGTATGAGGGGTACTGGAGGTGGGGGTGTGGAGAGGAGAGGTGGGGGGGTGCAGGAGAGGGAGAGAGGTGTGGGGATAAGACGGACGGTATGGTAGGGGAGTGGGGTGGTAGAAGGGTGGGGGGAGAAAAAGGTGGGGGAGAGTGAGGTAGAGGAGGAAGGGGTGTGGGGGATAGACGGAGTGTGGGGAGGAGGAGGGATGGGGTGTGAGAGAGGGGAAAGGTGTGGAGTGGAGAGGGGGAGTGGGAGGAGTCTACAGTAGTGGTCTGCCATGTTTGATTTACTCACTTAATATACAGAATTTCAAGAGTCATTATCAGACTTCAAAATTATCGTAGTAATAATTATCATAATAATAGATCAATAATACATGATGATGATGAATATAATAAGAAAATAATAGCGCGCGCACACACACACACACACACATGTATGCATTATACTTCCATAAACGACAAATAGCACCATTAAACTTCCTATCTGTACTATACAACCATACATAATACATAACTGTACTATACAAATACAATACATAACTGTACTATACAACCATACATAATACATAACTGTACTATACAACCATACATAATACATAACTGTACTATACAACCATACATAATACATAACTGTACTTTCTATAACCATACATAATACACAAATGTATATACAACCATATAATACATGTACTATACAACCATACATACATAACTGTACTATACAACCATACATAATACATAAATATGCTATACAACATACCATAATACATAACTGTACTATACACAACCATACATAATACATAACTGTACTATACAACCATACATAATACATAACTGTACTATACAACCCATATAACACATAACTGTATATACAACCATACATAATACTTAACTGTACTATACAACCATACATAATACATAACAACACTATACAACCATACAAATACATATGTGCCTATACAACCATACATATCATAACTGCTATACAACCATACATAACACATAACTGTACTATACAACCATACATAATACATAACTGTACTATACAACCATACATAATACTTAACCTTTACTATACAACCATACATAATACATAACTGCTATACAACCATACATAATACATAACATATATACAACCATACATAATGCTGTACTATGCAACGCCCATAATACTAACTGGCTATACAACCATACATAATACATAACTGTACTATACAATACATAAACATAACTGTACTATACAACCATACATAATACATAACTTTCCTATACAACCATCACATAATACATAGCATATACACAATACATAATACATAACTGTACTATACAACCATACATAATA
Organism: Homarus americanus; assembly: GCF_018991925.1. Classification (NCBI taxonomy): domain Eukaryota; kingdom Metazoa; phylum Arthropoda; class Malacostraca; order Decapoda; family Nephropidae; genus Homarus; species Homarus americanus. Next base: position 6,526 of record NW_024720686.1, read on the forward strand.
CATAACTTTACTACAACCATACATAATACATAACTGTACTATACAGCCTACATAATACATACTGTACTATACAACCATACATAATACATAACAGCACTATACAACCATACATAATACATAACTGTACTATACAACCATACATAATACATAACTGTACTATACAACCATACATAATACATAAATGTACTATACAACCATACATAATACATAACTGTACTATACAACCATACATAATACATAACTGTGCTATACAACCATACATAATACATAACTGTGCTATACAACCATACATAATACATAACATGCTATACAACCATACATAATACACATAAATGTACTATACAACCATACATACACATAACTGTGCATACAACCATACATAATACATAACTGTATATACAACCATACATAATACATAACTTGCTATACAAACATACATAATACTATAACTGTACTATACAACCATACATAATACACTGTACTATACAACCATACATAATACATAACTGTACTATACAACCATACATAATACATAAATGTACTATACATCATACATAATACATAAATGTACTATACAACCATACATAATACATAACTGTACTATACCATACATAATACATAAATGTTCTATACAACCATACATAATACATATAAATGCCTTTATACAACCATACATAATACATAAATGTACTATACAACCATACATAATACATAACTGTACTATACAACCATACATAATACATAACTGCTATACAACCATACATAATACATAACTGTACTATACAACCATACATAATACATAAATGTGCTATACAACCATACATAATACATAACCTATACAACCATACATAATACATAAATGTACTATACAACCATACATAATACATAAATGTACTATACAACCATACATAATACATAAATGTACTATACAACCATACATAAATACATAAATGTCACTATACAACCATACATAATACATAACTGTACTATACAACCATACATAATACATAAATGTGCTACTATACAACCATACAAATACATAACTGTACTATACAACCATACATAATACATAAACTGTACTATACAACCATACATAATACATAACTGTACTATACAACCATACATAATATACAACTGCTATACAACCATACAATACATAAATGTACTATACAACCATACATAATATACATAACTGTACTATACAACCATACATATACATAACTGCTATACAACCATACATAATACTTAACTGTACTATACAACCATACATAATACATAACTGTATACACAACCATACATAATACATAACTGCACTATACAACCATACATAATACCTGTACTATACAACCATACATAATACATAACTATACTATACAACCATACACAACACATAACTGTACTATACAACCATACATAATATAACTGTACTATACAACCATCACAATACATAACTGTACTATACAACCATACATAATACATAACTGTACTATACAACCATACATAATAACAACACTATACAACCAACATAATACATAACTTCTACTATACAACCATACAATACATAACTGTACTATACAACCATACATAATACACTTAACTGTACTATACAACCATACATACAACATGCTATACAACCATACATAATACATAACATGCTATACAACCATACATAATACATAACTGTACTATACAACCATACATAATACATAACTGTACTATACAACCATACATAATACATAACTGTACTTATACAACCATACATACATAACTGTACCACAACCAATAATATACACACATATATACAACCATACATAATACATAACTGCTATACAACCATACATAATACATAACTTGACTATACAACCATACATAATATAACTGTACTATACAACCATACATAAATACTTTTTCCCCAAAAAACATTACTTAGCAGTTTTTTTAATACATAAATATATAGAAACATGTAAGTTATTTCTCCAACCAACCATCTGTCTGTCTGTCTATTTATCTATCTACCTATCTATCTATCCGTCTCTGTCTGTGTCTGTCTGTGTCTGTCTGTCTGTCTCTCATTATACTTTCCTTAAACCTTCCTAACTTTCTTTCAGCTTTTTAAATCGTCAATACACAGAATCCTTAACATCTCCCCATATCCTCCTCCCCCCCTCCTCCTCCTCCCCTCCTCCTCCCCTCCTCCTCCCACCCCTCCTCCCCTCCCCCCACCACCACCGATTGCCTCTCTACTTTCATTCGCTCAGGTAAACAAGTACGATGGATTGGGTTGACGGCGACAGTCTCTCCACATGTCTGCCACAGTGGGATGTGGCTAGGGTGTGGCTGGGGAGAGGTTTAAGATGGAAAGGGTGTGGCTGGGAGGAGGAGGGGAGGAATGAAGGATGTGGCTAGAATGAGGATGAGGGTAATGGGTGGGAAGAGGGAGGGTGTGGCTAAGGAGAAGAGAGAGTGGGAGGGTGTGGGTTGGAGGAGGAAGGTGGGAAGGGATAGCTAGGTAGGAGGAAGGAGGGTAGGAGGGGTGTGGCTAGGGAGGAAGAGGTGAGGGGTGTGGCTGAGGAGGAGGGAGGAGGGTAGGAAGGTGTATGGCTAGGGAGGAAGAAAGAAGGTGGGAAGGGTGTGGCTAGGAGGAGGAAGAGTGTGGGTAGGAACATGACAGCCCAACATGACAGCCAACATGACAGCTCAACATGACAGCCCAACATGACAGCTCAACACGACAGCTCAACATGACAGCTCAACATGACAGCTTAACATGACAGTTCAACATGACAGCTTCACGTGACAGCTTCAACATGACAGCTCAACATGACAGCTCAACATGACAGCTCAACATGAGAGCTCAACATGACAGCTCAACATGACAGCTCAACATGACAGCTCAACATGACAGTACCAACATGACAGCTCAACATGACAGCTCAACATGACAGCTCAACATGACACAACACGAAGACAGTACAGCCATACAGCATGACGGTTTAGTATTACAGCTCACAAAACCATTTGATATGATAGCTCAGTATGATGGCTAACATGACAGCTTTAACATGACAGCTCAACATGACAGCTCAACATGACAGCTCAACATGACAGCTCAACATGACAGCTTAACATGACAGCCCAACATGACAGCTCAACATGACAGCTTAACATGACAGCTTAACATGACAGCTCAACATGACAGCCCAACATGACAGCCCAACATGACAGCTAACATGACAGCTCAACATGACAGCTCAACATGACAGCTCAAACATCACCACACGAAGACAGTACAGCCATACAGCATGACGGTTTAGTATTACAGTCTACAAGTCCATTTGATATGATAGCTCAGTATGATGGCTTAACACGGCTCAACATGACAGCCAACATGACAGCTCAACATGACAGCTCAACATGACAGCTCAACATGACAGCCCAACATGACAGCTCAACATGACAGCTCAACATGACAGCTCAACATGACAGCTCAACATGACAGCTCAACATGACAGCTCAACATGACACCACACGAAGACAGTACAGCCATACAGCATGACGGTTTAGTATTACAGTCTACAAGTCCATTTGATATGATAGTCAGTATGATGGCTTAACATGACAGCTCAACATGACAGCTCAACATGACAGCCCAACATGACAGCTCAACATGACAGAACATGACAGCTCAACATGACAGCTTAACATGACAGCTCAACATGACAGCTCAACATGACAGCTCAACATGACAGCTCACATGACAGCTTAACATGACAGCTCACATGACAGCTCAACATGACAGCCCAACATGACAGCTCAACATGACAGCTCAACATGACAGCTCAACATGACAGCTCATTGACAGCTCAACATGACAGCTCAACATGACACCACACGAAGACAGTACAGCCATACATGACGGTTTAGTATTACAAGCTCACAAGTCCATTTGATATGATAGCTCAGTATGATGGCTTAACATGACAGTTTAACATGACAGCTTAACATGACAGCTCATGACAGCTCAACATGACAGCCAACATGACAGCTCAACATGACAGCTTCAACATGACAGCTCAACATGACAGCTCAACATGACACCACACGAAGACAAGTACAGCCACACAGCATGACGGTTTAGTATTACACTACAAGTCCATTTGATATGATAGCTCAGTATGATGGCTTAACATGACAGCACACAACATGACAGCTCAACAGCTCAACATGACAGCTCAACATGACACCACACGAGACAAGCCATACAGCATGACGGTTAGTATTACAGCCTACAAGTCCATTTGATATGATAGCTCAGTATGATGGCTTAACATGACAGCTCAACATGACAGTCAACATGACAGCCTAACATGACACCACACGAAGACAGTAAGCCATACAGCATGACGGTTTAGTATTACAGTTCAAGTCCATTTGATATGATAGCTCAGTATGATGGCTTAACATGACAGTTTAACATGACAGCTTAACATGACATTTAACATGACAGCTCAACATGACAGCTCAACATGACAGCCTCAACATGACAAAGCACATGACAGCTCAACATACACCAAATGACAGCTTAACATGACAGTTTAACATGACAGCTCAACATGACAGCTCAAACAGCCAACATGACAGCTCCAACATGGACAGCTTAACATGACAGCTCAACATGACAGCCCAACATGACAGCTCAACATGACAGCTTAACATGACAGCTAACATGAGCTTAACATGACAGCCCAACATGCACAGCTAACATGACAGCTCAACATGACAGCCTCAACATGACAGCTCAACATGACAGCTTAACATGACAGCTTAACATGACAGCCTCAACATGACAGCTCAACATGACAGCTCAACATGACAGCTCAACATGACAGCTCACACATGAGCTCAACATGACAGCTCAACACGACAGCTCAACATGACAGCTCAACATGACAGCTCAACAGACACCACACGAAGAGACAGTACAGCCTACAGCATGACGGTTTAGTATTACAGTCTACAAGTCCATTTGATATGATAGCTCAGTATGATGGCAACATGACAGCTCAACATGACAGCTCAACATGACAGCTCAACATGACAGCTACATATAACATGACAGCTCAACATGACAGCTCAACATGACAGCTCAACATGACACCACGAAGAAACAGCCATACAGCATGACGGTTTGTATTACAGTCCAAGTCCATTTGATATGATAGTCAGTATGATGCTAACATGACAGCTCAACATGACAGCTCAACATGACAGCTCAACATGACACCACACGAAGACAGCAGCCATACAGCATGACGGTTTAGTATTACAGTCTACAAGTCCATTTGATATGATAGCTCAGTATGATGGCTTAACATGACAGCTCAACATGACACTCAACATGACAGCTCAACATGACAGCTCAACATGACACCACACGAAGACAGTACAGCCATGATACGGTTTAGTATTACAGTCTACAAGTCCATTTGATATGATAGCTCAGATGATGGCTTAACATGACAGCTCAACATGACAGCTCAACATGACAGCTCACACACCACACGAAGACAGTAAGCCATACAGCATGACGGTTTATATTACAGTCTAAGTCCATTTGATATGATAGCTCAGTGGCTTAACATGACAGCTCAACATGACAGCTCAACATGACAGCTCAACATGACAGCTCAACATGACAGCTCAACATGACAGCCCAACATGACAGCTCAACGACAGCTCAACATGACAGCTCAACATGACAGCTCAACATGACAGCTCAACATGACACCACACGAAGACAGTACAGCCATACAGCATGACGGTTTAGATATTACAGTCTACAAGTCCATTTGATATGATAGCTCAGTATGATGGCTTAACATGACAGCACAACATGACAGCAACATGACAGCTCAACATGACAGCTCAACATGACACCAACATGACACCACGAAGACAGTACAGCCAGCATGACGGTTTAGTATTACAGTCTACAAGTCCATTTGATATGATAGCTCAGTATGATGGCTTAACATGACAGCTCAACATGACAGCTCAACATGACAGCTCAACATGACAGCTCAACATGACAGCTCAACATGACAGCCCAACATGACAGCTCAACATGACAGCTCAACATGACAGCTCAACATGACAGCTCAACATGACACCACACGAAGACAGTACAGCCATACAGCATGACGGTTTAGTATTACAGTCTACAAGTCATTCGATATGATAGCTCAGTATGATCTAACAGTTTAACATGACAGTTTAACATGACAGCTCAACATGACAGCTCAACATGACAGCTCAACATGACAGCTCAACATGACAGCTCAACATGACAGCTCAACATGACAGCTCAACATGACAGCTCAACATGACAGCTCAACATGACAGCTCAACATGACAGCTCAACATGACACCACACGAAGACAGTACCATACAGCATGACGGTTTAGTATTACAGTCTACCATTTGATATGATAGCTCAGTATGATGGCTAACATGACGGCTCAACATGACAGCTCAACATGGCCCAACATGACAGCTCAACACAGCTCAACATGACAGCTCAAATGACAGCTCAACATGACACCACACGAAGACAGTACAGCCATACAGCATGACGGTTTAGTATTACAGTCTACAAGTCCATTTGATATGATAGCTCAGTATGATGGCTTAACATGACAGTTTAACATGACAGTTTAACATGACAGCCCAACAAGACAGGACAGCATAGGTGGGAGGCTCGTGATGTGATTCCTCAAGACAACTTATAAAGAACATTTTTTTTCCTCATTGGGTGAAATTGTCGCAGTGAATTCAGGTTGACGAAGGAGGGAAGGAGGAGGAGCAGGAGGAGAAGGAAGGAGGAGGAGGAGAAGGAAGGAGGAGAAAGGAAGGAGGAGGAGAAAGAAGGAAGGAGGAGGAGGAGGAGGAGGAGGATGAAGAGAAGGTGATGCCAGTCGACAATTATGTGACGTAATATCGTAACGCGTTCCTAATATCTCTCTCTCTCCACACCAACTATGAAACAGACAGACAGACAGACAGACAGACCACACACGTCCGACACCGTGGCGCCAACACCCCAAGAGACGATCGTCCTTATAGGCTTATATTCAACTGTTGCAACGTCCGTGAATTCTCTGCAACATCAGTAGGTAAGACCAGAGAAGGGAGAGGTTGGGGAGGGGGGAGGAGGGATTATGAAGGTTGGAGGGGAGGAGGTTTGTGAGCTTAAAATTCCTTGGCACTAATGAGGTTTAACCCTTGAGTATTAACCCTTTTGAATATCTTAACTTAACCCTCGAGTACAGTGACTTCACCCCATGAGTACGACAATTTAACCTTTTGAGTACAATGACTTAACTCCTTGAGTACTATAACTTAACCTTAAGCAACCATAAATTCCCAAGTGCAACAATGACTTAATTCCCCTGAGTACGATGACTCAATCCTTGAGCACAATGACTTAATCCCTTGAGCACGACGACTTAATCCCTTGAGCACAATGACTTAATCCATGAGCACGATGACTTAATCGCCAGGCACATCCCTTAGGCGACGACTTATCCAGGCACGACGACTTAATCCCTTGACACACGACTTAATCCCGCCGACTGTGACTTAATCCCCAGGCACAATGACTTAATCCCAGACGACGACTTAATCCCTTGAGCACAATGACAATCCCTTGAGCATGACGACTTAATCCTTGAGCACAATGACATAATCCCTTGAGCGGCAATCCCGAGCGACGACAACTCCCAGGCACGGCAATCCCATGAGCACAATGACAATCCCTTGACGACTTAATCCCTTTGAGCAGCGACAATCTTGAGTACGATGACTTAATCCCGTACGATAACTTCTCTTGAGCCCAATGACTTAATCCCCAGGCACTGACTTAATCTCTTGAACACAATGACAATCCCTTAGGCGACGACTTAATCCTTGGGCACGATGACCATCGCCAGGCGACGACTTAATCCCCAGGCACAATGACTTAATCCCTTGAGTACGATGACTTAATCCCTTGAGCGCGACGACTTAATCCCGGTACGACTGACATCGCGAACAATGACATCTTGAGTACGATGACATCCTTGAGCACAATGACTTAATCCCAGGCACAATGACAATCCCTTGAGTCGAGATGACTCAATCCCCCGAATGATGGCTTAATCCCCAGGTCATTCTCCTCAAGGATTCTATACCGTGAGTCAGGGAGAAAGACGACAAATACAAAGAGTTCCTTAGAAATGGAATAAGAATCACCTTTTTTCGTACTGACATTATCATCAATATAAATCTTCAAAGGTGAGGACCATAAAATTCCTTTGATCCTTTTGATAAGCATGCATATATATTTCTTGTTACGTTCTTCTTTGTAATTACGGTGGATCGTGATGAAAGGCAGGTGAAGTCTGGTACAGGTTTGGTGCAGAGATACTTGCTGTGTTTATGAATGTCACAACCTTACAGAAGAAGACGTGTGGGGAGAGGGTAGGGGAGAGGAGAGAGGGTGGGAGAGGGGGAGGGAGGAGTGGGGGAGGAGGAGTGGGGTGGGGGGAGGTGAGAGGAGGGGAGGAGGGGAGGGGGAGAGGGTGGGGTGGGGGGAGAGGAGGTGGGGTGGGGGAGGAGAGGGAGGGTGGGGTGGGGAGGGGGAGGAGGGGGGTGAGGGGGGAGGGGGGGGAGAGGGAGGGAGATGGGGTGGGGGTGGGGAGAGGAGAGGGAGTGGGAGGTGGGGAGGAGGGAGGGTGAGGGGAGGAGGGGAGGGGGGAGGGAGTGAGTAGTGGTAATGAACGTGTAATTCCTGTACCTATCCTTCCTCCCCTATTCCTCTCTCCAAGCTCCCTCCCCCTCCTCCCTCCTCCTCCTCCCATTAACTAAAATACATAATACACCAGTAAACATCACACCACACACACACACACACACCCACACACACACACACACAGACACCCACCACCCCACCACCCACACACACACCCACACACACCCACCCACCCACACACACACACACACACCATGCTCATCAATGATGCCCTAAAGCCTGCTCGCTGGAAATATGTCGACGACTCCACCATTGGGATCAGCGTCAACAATTCCGCTCCCAACTATACCGCCCTTCAGGATTTATTGAACAGTCTCCAAACTGGGCCACCAACAACCATGTCACCATCAACCATACCAGGACAATGGTTATGCACATCAACCTCTCCTCCGACATTGTCCCACCTCCTTCCATTACCCTAGGTCGAACACCTCCAGGTTGTAGATTCCACGAAGCTCCTCGGCGTCACCATAGACAACAAACTAATTGGAAACCACGTCAGTGAAGTTGTCAAATCCTCCAGTTCGTCTCCACCTCCTCCGCGACTCAAGTCCCTCAGGTTCCTGCACCAGAGCTCCTCAGTGTTTACACAACATTCATACTTCCCAAGCTCTACTCCCACAGGGTCTTCCTCCTAAATGCCACACAACGTAAACACCTAGAAAAAGTGCAAAAAGGCATGCAAGATTATTCTCTCCCCTTCCTACTCCACATATCAAGAAGCGCTCAACACACTGACCCTTTCGACTCTCACTGACCATCACCGACCTCATCTGCAAATTTGGTAAAAAGCTTCTACACCATCCCCGACACAGCCCCTACTACCACCTGAGAATCCCTGTCCGAGAATTGCTGTTCGACACCACAACCGCATCCAGCCCATACGTGCACGAACTGATCGCTATAAGAACAGCCCAGTCCCAACCATTGAAAAATTATCAATAACATGTAATAAATCAGTTATTCACTCCCAGTAAACACTGCTCCCTACTGTCACTATGTTGAAATGAACTGTATTTTGAGCTGATCCCCATCTAAGTTACTATATGTCTTATTTATTATCATTTGTATATTATTTGTAATTCGTAACCCATTCCCCAAATATGTAACTGTATATTTTCAGCCTTCCACACTAGCTCTTTCAATAAACCGTTAATTATTATTATTATTATAGTATTATTACACCCACCCACACACCCACCCACACACACACACCCACACACACCCACCCACCCACACACCCACACACACACACACAGACACCCAAACTGACAAAAAGTTAAATGTGTGTGAAATTGATGCACTAGGTAGGAGGGCAGGATAACAAGGGTTGGCTGGGAGGGTAAAAATATATAATGAATGAACGCTCTATTTACTTACCCTCAACATGCACTTATGTCAGGTAATTCAAACAGTGTCTAATGTGGGCCATTAAGAATTCATCGACTGGTACACATGCATACATACACACACATACATATATATATATACACATGTACGTATAGTTATTCACACACACACACACACAGACACGTAAGACAAACACAGACACACACGCACTCAAGAGTCAGACATAAAAGAACAGTTTTTGTTCAGTGGAGATAAAGTATGTTTTTGCTGTGTGTGTGTGTGTGTGTGTGTGTGTGTTTCCCGAGTGAAGTGCGTGCAAATTTTTACGGATGCATGTGCAGCATGTGTGCGTGCGTGTGTCATAAAACATTCCTTTATTTATCTGTCCGTCTGTCTGTCGAAACTTACAAACTTTTTTTAATTTACGTTCAATACTTATTTTTTTCACGTTAACAAAATGCCTCCTCCTAATAATAATGTATAATAAATGACAATAATATTTATAATAATATATAATAATAATAATAATAATAATAATAATAATAATAATGACAATTTTAAAGGAATCCGAAAGACATTTTAATCTCAATATATAGATGTTCGAAAATTCTGAAACTGATCGACTTTCCAAACACCTAATATTTTACTTTTAAACTTTAGATCAAGATATGTGTTAGTTTCAGGCTTTGGAACATTCTGGTTGTGAATGTTTCGGACATTCCGTAGACTGGAGCCAGAATTTCCGAATAAAGTGTTCAATGACTCCACACTGTTCGAATACCATGCGTACAGTTCACACATTTTCCATCCCTTCCTCAGCCTGCCTTCCTCCACTCCCCTCCCTCCCCATCCATCCTTCCTTCACCCTCCCTCCCCTCCCTCCACCAGAGAGGAGGAGGGGGGTCTTCCTCTCCCACCCATCCTTCCTCCTCTTTCCCTCCTCTCCCTCTATCATTCCTCCCTCCCCCTCCCTCCCTCCATCCCCAAACCTCCTCCATCACCAGCACCTAATCAATGGCCGACCACTGCTCTGCCACGGCCTTTAAAAACAATGTTGGGCCAAACTGAACACTGTACACCTTTTAGTGCGGGTCAAGGAGAGAGCAGAGGGTGGAACGGGTGTGGGGGGGAAGGTGGGCGGTGTAGGGAAGAGGAGGAGAAATCTAGGAGGGCATGTGGAAGGAGGAGGAAAAGGACGGAGGTAGGAGGAGGTGAAGAGGAAGAGGATGGGACGGGTATGGCAAGGAGTAGGAAAAGGGTGGGAGGGGTGTGGGTACTGCAGTGGGCCTATCGGTTCATGCTGGGCAGTCTCCCACATATACCCAACCCCTATTGCTCATATATCCACCCAATTTATGTTTGAAGCTATCCAGCGTATTCACGTTAATGATAATGCTTGGTAACTTGTTCCACTCATCCAAACCAGTGTTTACCTATTTCGCGCCTAAATCTAAATTTGTCTAATTTTAAACCATTGCTACGAGTTCGCTCCTGGTTGAATAGTTTGAGTACCTTTGTTATATCACCTTTGTTTAGCCCTGACTTCCATTTATACACCTCGATCATGTCGCCCTCACTCTACGTCTCTGGAGGAGTGCAGATGTATAACCTGTCTCTGTACTCAAGGTTCCTAATGCCTGGATTAGTCTTGTCATTATTCTTTCTAGGATTCTATATCCATTCTGTAGTACGGTGACCAGAACTGAACTGCGTAATCCAAGTGAGGTCTCACAAGCGCAAGATATAGTTTTCGGATGACCTCGCTAGTCTTGTAACTAACACTCCTTTGTATGAACCCAAGTACTTTATTAGCTTTGTTTCTAGCAAATACACATTGTTTACTTGGTTTAAGATTCCTACTTATCATTACTCCTAAATCTTTCTCACAGTCGGATTTCTCTGTAACAACGTTGTTCATCTGGTATCTGGTCTCTTTGTTTACATCTCCTAGAGCCAGGCGAAGTACTTTACATTTGCCAACATTAATATTCATCTGCCATTTTTCAGACCATTCGAATTTTTTTTATCTTCCTGTAGTTTTGCGGAGTCTTCGTCAGATTTAATTACACGCCCTATTTTAGTGTCATCAGCAAATTTACTTATGTTGCTGTCTACGCCTACATCAATGTTGTTTATATATATAATAAATAATAATGGTCCAAGTGCTGAGCCTTAGGGTATTAGTGACGTTATCCCAATCGGATTTAGTGCCGTTAATGCTTACTCGCTGTTTCCTGTCCTGTAACCACACCTAATCCAGTTTAGAACATCTCCTCCAATGCCACGACCTCCACTTTACGTTTTAGTATTAGATGGAGGGATGTGGCGAGGTGGTAAAGGGAGGGTGGGGGAAGGTTGGGGTATGTAGAAGAGGAGGAGGAAATAAGATGGGAGGAAGAGAGGGAAGAGATGTAGAGGAAGGCAGAAGTAGCAGTAGTAGGCTAGGACTTCCCTTCTCCCGGGACTAATTAATTACTTAATCAGGATGTTAATTACCTGCGGGGAGCCAGGTATTCAGCCCAGCAGGAGATCAAGAGAGTCAAGCCATTCCGAACATACACTTCAACTCCATCAGGTAGGGGAAGGTTAAGTCCTGGTGTAGGAGTGCTTCTCTATCCTGTCAGTGGGCGATTGGTCATTATTATGTGACTAGATATCGTCAAGGGTGAACACATGGGGCAGAGTCAGTAGCCTTTGGTACACACACACACCTAACTCATTTAACTACGACATATAAACGGCTTCTCTCCTTAAGTCTCCTCTAATTGAAGACTTTAACAACTTATCTAATTACCCTACTTAAAACTTAACAATTGTCTTAACTGAGTCTACTTAAGATACGACAAACAGATGGATAAACCCCAAAAAGTTCTCATATGAATCTCCCAACTAACTAGAGACGGAAGACAGCGTGTAACCCACTGAACATACGACACCAAGATGAACCTACGTGACTTAATTTTCCCTAAAGAAAAGATGTACTATGGAAACTTATCTTAAATGAACGACAGGTTACGACACCAAGATGTATTTACAAAGGTTCGTATTTCAATTTTCTCTTAAATGGTGATGTATGAGTGTATGTAACTTTCCTCATTATGTCTATGCCAATGAATGAATTTTCCCAGAGGTTCGTAAATTTGCGTTTCTTCAAAATGGCGTCAATTTGCGATTAGACTCGACCATAATTAGATGTGTTCTCGTCCTCTTGAGGACTAATACCATCAGACCTGAGCTGACGTGATCTGAAGAATAGTGAGCTACCTGACTTAAACTAACGTGAAATACCTTACCATAACATGACCTGACATAACTTACCTGACCTGAAGTGAACAACCTAACCTAATCTAATGTGAAGTAAGTTAACCATGAGCTGACCTAACGTGACACTCCTGACCTAAGCTGACGCAGAGCTGACGTGAGGTAAATTACCCCAACCTAAGCTGACTTAACCATCGCTAATTTTATATGACGTGACCAAAACTTACAGGACCTCACCTGACTTGACCTGACATATGCCATTTGACGTAATACCCTTCTCACATGCCCTGGTTACCACTATCATAATTGTACCCACGTCAAGAAGGTTGAGGTGATTAGTGGAGAAATAACTAAGTAGGTTGAGGTAATTAGTGTGGAAAATTAATGAGTAACTAAATAAATTGTCGAAAAGTAAGAAAAAACAAGTAATAGGAAGAAAAGAAAAGGTTATACCTGAGATAAAGACGAATTAATTAAAAAGAGAGAGAAAATAATTAACACATTTCCAAATAAATAATAATAATAATAATAATAAATAAATGAATAACCGCTCAAACATTAAATTCTGTACAATCTTAAAAAGCACAGAACAAATATATACTATATATAAAAATGTGTAGAAAACGTGTACAAAAAAAGCCATAGAAATCGGAATAATATTGGGAGAGTAAATGAGTTGAGGGTTTTCACAGCTGTAATAGGAATAAATAGTGTGTTTATGTCGTGTCGTGCCGTGTCGTGTCGTGTCGTGTCATGTAACGGTATATCTACACACACACACACACACACACACACACCGCTCCTCTACCTACCTCACTAAAACACCATCACACCTACACATTTCCACGCAGCGTTAAAGAAGGATCGGATACCCTAACATTCCTCCACACTTCAAAACGTTTCATCATATAAGGCATCAGATGTTCTTTTGTTTTTACAGCACCGCCAAGAATATTCCCAGTATGTAAAAAAAGGGGTTGGATTTTTCAGTTACACAATACGAATATAAACACTGGCTGAACTTATGAACATTATTTTGAGACGTAGATCAAGAGAATCATTAGCTCTACCAACTCAGGTGAAATAACAATAAAGCTCTTGAGGGTGAGAACAATAACTAATAGGTAAAAGTGATTAATTAAATATACCTGTGTAGCTAATTACCTGCCATCTTAAGGAGATATCTTCATTAACCTTTGAAGTGTTTATAATCTTACATTGTGTCTCAGGGTCAAATTAATTATATGTAGTGAATTTCTTGATCTAATCTTACAATTTTTTGGTGGGGTGGGTGGGGGTGTTATTATGAGAGGAGAACTATTGTTTGAGATATAATAATTTTTGGATATTGTTAGTTTATAAGTGTTTTTGTTTTTGTAATTATTAGTATTGTTTAATTGTGTTTTGTTTATCGTGTAGTGATTCCTGTTGGCATGAAAAATAGGAATTATTATTTTATTATTATCGTTATTATTATCATCAACCAACATCATTACCCATCATTAACGCCATCATCATCAACCATCATCATTATCAACCAACATCATCACCCATCATTAACGCCATCATCATCAACCATCATCATCATCATCACCATCATCATCACCAACCATCATCATCACCAACCATCATCATCACCAACCAACATCATCACCCATCATCACCAACCAACATCACCACCAACCAACATCATCAACCATCATCATTATCAACCAACATCATCACCCATCATCATCACCAACCAACATCACCAACCAACATCACCACCAACCAACACCACCCATATATACTGTCACCATCAGTATAAGTACCCATGTCTCCCTAAACCAAGGTAAACCACACTGTCAAACTCCTCATACTTTACCTGAGGAGACATCACTGCCTTCTACAGGATCTTCGTCAGCAGGAGAGACAAACATACAATGGTCCTCTCCTGAGTTATAATTCTATAAACTCTGTCGGCAATATTTATGTGATAAACCTGAATTATGGAGTTAATATTTGTTTTAATAACCTTAACACATAATAACGATAAACAAACTATCAGTAATTTTTCTTCCATAATTCTAATCTGTTTATCTGGTTTGTTTATATTATCAAATTCGTGATTTAATAATTTATGAAGGTAAATATTAGTGTATTAATACATCTGCGTTTTATAATACTGTTGTTCTCACTACAGTTACCAATACCAGACTGTTATTCAAGTCCGTTCGTCTCTCCCCATAAACCGCAGACCCGAATTCAGACTCGTGAACCCGAAGCAATAGACTGATACATTATTCAGTCAATAAATGCTTCGGGTTCAGGGTTGTGGTTCAGGGGAAGGCTCCGTCGCCATCACCTACTGACGAAATAGTGGTCAAAAAGAAACGGGATGATAGTAGTAGGTAGAAAACGGGAAGAGTGTAGTGAGAAGAAACGGGAAGAGTTGTGAGAAGAAAACGAGAAGAAAGTAGTGAAAAAACGGGAAGATAATAATAGAAACGGAGAAAAAGAACCCGAAGGACATGACCCAACTCTCTCCATCTGTGGGTACTCATCCGCCACCAGCCAGAGGACTTGTGATCACGTTACTAAAGTCGTCACTACTATCATCGCTGCCGGGGACTGTGGACCATCACACCAACACGATACGTCAAGATGTGTTTAAGTCCTTCAGGTAGTGGCCCGCCCCCCCCTCCACCAGCACACACAACCTTGATATTCACAGATCTTTCGCTACATAAGAGAAGAATTATACTCGTAAGACAATCCTAATGTTTAAGAGTCCAGTTATACTCCACACAGGCGTAAAGGATGTCTTCCGTCAGAGCAGCAGAAAGTTAGGGACTCTACCAACTAACTGGCCTTTTAACACAAGGTTCTCAGTGCTCTTAACTCTGGCTAATGCGGAGAATATTTTCTGAGCAAGTCACTGGTCCATGAAGGTGTGTACCGCATCAATGAACTTGCCAACAGTAAATACGACAGTGACGGTGAAGGTAGCAGTCAGAGGTGGGGTGAAATGTAAGAGAGAGAGACAGCTTGTACGAGGAAATAAATCCTTTGTAAACGACAGAGAGAGATTCAGCTTTGTGCAGGACAAATAGATTCACCTTTGTACGAGAACGAGAGAGAGAGACCAGGTGCCAATCTCGCTCCAACTATTACCTTCTATCCTACACATCGATATCCACCTAATCCGATTACGGTTCTATGCAAATTTTCCATTTCTGGGTGTGTGTTGGGTCGGATGAATTTAACAGTTCCCAAATTTCCAAGTTGATGGGGTGACGATTTGTACTGTTGGATCACCACCCTCAACATATGCCTAACAAAGAGACCGGACTCTGTTGTATAGGAGAGAGTGTGACGAATATATTGTACTATACCAAACACTCTGACAGGACACTATGACACTACATGTTATATCCATATCAATGAATATATGAGTCGTTGTTATTCATGGATATACAACTCGGAAAAATAAAGAGTTGTTGACACTTTGCTCTTTTTGTACTACACACACAATGACAACTTTTAATGAGACGTAGGTTGGCTGTGTTCAGTTTATCTTTTATCAGCAATAGACTTCATATTTTTTCAACAATATCTTCGTTGAAATTACAAGGTGTCTAGAAAATGGATATTCACTACCTTACAGATTTTGATGAAGGATTCGGGGTGTGTCGAAAATATATACACATCAATCTACCACCAAAATCTGTAGAGTGAATACATTTTATGAGACACCCTGAACCATGAATCCTCCACCACCCAAATCTGTAGTGTAGCGTGAATACATTTTATAGAGACACCCTGAACCATGAATCCTCCACCACCCAAATCTGTAGTGTAGCGTGAATACATACATTTTATGAAAGCCCTGAATCCTCTCTCCAAAATCTGTAGTGTAGAGTGAATACATTTTCTGAGAAGCCCTGAATCCTCTCTCCAATCTGTAGAGTAGTAGAGTGAATACATTTTTATGAGACACCCTGAATCCAGACCTCCCTCGTGTTATCTGAACTGTGTGAGAATCTAGAAAAAACTTCGAATTTTATCCCAAATTTTCCACTGACCGTAATTCCAATTAACTGCAGTATTGGCTCGGTATGCTAATTTCACCTGACCTCTTAGCATTTTAATCAAGTTTACAAACAAAAGAAAATTAGGAATTATAATGAGATACACAACTGAAAATTTGGTAAATATAAAAAACGAAGGAAATTCAGGATGTTTATCTGAGTCTTTGGTATTATATTTTGATGAAAGAATTGATGCTTAACCTAACCTAACCTAGTCTAACCTAAACTAATCTGTAAACCAACCTAATCAATCAAGTCAATAATTCATTCAGTCAGTCAATCAGCCATACAATCAGTCATTTAGTATGTCGGTTAATCGTTCAATCGGCTTATAATAATAAAATAAATAAATTATCACGACATATTGACCTCCCATTGTCTTTCTGAAAACTATGTTGGCAAAACAACAACATTTTCTATGACTACTAAAGAACCTATATAATTTGTCCTTTACTCTATCATTATTTAGTTAACAACAACAATAACAATAAATGAAGTGCAGTGTGTGTGTGTGTGTGTGTGTGTGTGTGTGTGTGTGTGTGTGTGTGTGCGTGCGTGTGTGTGTGTGTATGTGTGTGTGTGTGTGTAATTTATCATATTTGTACTTCATTCACTTCGTAAATATACTCGACACACTTGATTACAGTATATTAATTACAAGTAAAATGACGTTTTTCTTTATTAATTTTAAAGTAAAATATCGATCATAATAACGTACGATGTTAATTATTTTACTTGATTCTTTTCGCTATTTTCGGTCTTTATTGAAATATTTACAGGTATTTAACACTACCTCGGGTTAAATGGCCGCCATGTTGGTAGAAATTATAGTCTCTCCACGCTAACCTGACCCGTAAGCCGCCCTCTTCTATAAAAATTGTTGGTTGGTTCATAGAAAATATTTCGTGTAGCTGTCCATTTACTCAAACTAAATGTGTTCACAATTAGTAATCAGACCTGTTATTCTCTAAAATAATGATACAAAAATCTGGAATATGTAAATTCAAATGATTTCCAAGGCATAAACACTTCAGAGAGGATGTTAGATTTTTTTATTATTTATCATAAAAAAGTCGAAGTACAAAATAAATTCGCTTTCATGAAATCTTGTCATTATTTGTTTTGTACCAAACATAACTGATAAAACTCGAGAGAATTAATACGCGCATTCCGTGGGGAAGTAACACGGCTCAGGGGAACAGCCACTGGACTCAGGCCACATCGACGGAGTGATCAGCTGAGTGACAGTTAGCTGGGCATACATCACAGCTGTGTGTAGGGACAAGTTGATTGCTGACAAGCTTCATCTGCTAGGGCCAGCAGAATGCTAGGCAAAGCGAGGCTAATCTTGCATTGCATTTGCTTACCTTTTGAATAACCTACAACATATTTAGCTTTTACCTATTACTTTGCCTATAATTTATTGCTACAAATAATATTTTTGAAATATGAGTGACTAGTCAGGTGACAGGGAATGGTCCTGTGATATAGGTATTCTGTTTCAGACCTGAAGAACATACCCGCCTCCAGCAACAAAAAACAAAAATTACAGAAGAAAATCATAAATTTAACCCTCTTTGAGAAGAGGAATTTTTTTAATGCAAATCAATCAGAACTGTATTTGCTTACCTTTGTGAAAACAAGTACCATTCAAGGGTCACCAACAATCGCACCACAGAACTTGTGAAGCTGCTGTTACCAAATTTAAACCAAATTTTGCTGAAATTGTAAATCATATCCAGGCTCAACCCTCACATTAGTTTTAGTATTGTTCTGTGTATCTGTATTTGAAATGTGAACCCTTATTTTGCACTGCAAGTCAACTTTATGCTACCTTATAGTAACAGCTGAGACATTTAATTCAAAAATATCCAAAGCTTTTTTGTTTCTGCACTACAATATTTCGTAAGTTTTTTTTTCAAATGTGAATGCCTTTATCGGTGTTGTTTGTGAGAATTCTTCTTAAAGTAAAATATAGTCCTGCATTTCTGCTTGCTCATTAAATCCTGTGGAATGCGTTGTTGACTTTTGTTGTCTGAGTACAGCTGCGACCGTCGCTATTATTTTCCAGCTGAAATGGCCGACCAGTATAAAAAGGTGGCTCACCGATAGAACAAGAGGGTCAGCGTAGATGGTTTAAGTCCGAGTGGGGCTGTTGTGTAACCAGTGGGGTTCCCCAGGGGTCAGTACTAGGCCCACTCTTGTTCCTAATCTACATAAACGATCTGAATACTGGGATCAGCAGTGACATAAAGCAAGTTTGAGGATGACACCAAAATAGGGCGGCAAGAGTAATTCATGGGATGCAAATACACAACAGGAGGATTTAAATAAACTGCAGGGGCGGTCAGAAAAATGGCAAATGAAATTCAACACCAGCAATTTTCCCTTTCGTACAGTGGTACATCAAGAGCTATACATAGAAACGATCTAACAAAGAGGGTGGCTACTATTGGTGTTTTATGAACATGATTATATCTCTTCGTGATTAGGAGACATCTGTGACAACCCTCCTTAAATGTAGTGTAAAAATTCAAGACATTGTAACATAAACGATTTCCGAGAGTTCTGTAGTGGATACTCTCCCTACAACAGTCGCTGATCAGCCGATCCCGTGACGAAGTGTTTCTGACAAAGCCTAGCCGTCTAGACTCGCGAGGGTCGACCACCTGCAACGCTTACTTCCGGTGGCCGTGTATATAAGCTCACAGCCTCGCCGTGAAATTCAGTCTACCAAGAGGCTCAACACACAATACCTCCTCTAAAAAAAGCTCCTGCACAGCAACTCCTCTACCACACCAACTCCCCCAGCGCCAGACTGTTTTGTGTATAATATATTTATATAGAAGACGCCATAGCTGAGTTTCCCTTCTCACCCTCATCCTATCCTCGATTCAACATCACGAAACCCACAGTTTACTTACGTCCTAACCTGTCTAACCCTAACAACAAACGCTAGCCTAATCTAAACTATCCTAACCTAGCCTGTCTGACTTAACTTAACCTAACCTAACGTAATCAAACTAGCCTATTTTAACCTAACCTAATGAGACCTCAACTAACCAAATTAATAACCTAACAGCCTCCAACCTAACCAACCTCACTAAACAGGAAAAAAAAAGCCATAATCATAAAATTCCTTCTTAACCACTTAGAAATTATGTAAAAATCACACGAACATAAAATTACTTGCCATTTTTTCCAAGTTAATGACCACAATGAGGTGCTCTAATTGGTCCATGTAGTACCCGTTTTAACCACTAATATTATATCGTATTGTTTTATGTCTCTCTGTGATACAAATACATTTCTCTCACTGTAAATGTTTAGTGTATAATTTTTTGGAGAGTTGGAAAAATTATTATTATCATTATTATTGTTATTATTATCGTTATTGTTATTAATATTATTATCGTTGTCGTTATTGTTATTACGTTTTTATCATTGCTGTTGTTATTATACATAGGCACAAAAGTATGTTTAGGATTATTCAGAATTTTCAAACAGCCGAGGTGTATTACCATAATGATAGAGGCAGGTCTGCATTCAGCTGAACGTGTCTGTTCTTTCTCATCATTCCTTCTTTTTTCGCCATCTTCCTTCCTGCCTTTCTCGCCTCCTTCTTTCCTTCCTTCATTTCTCATCACTTTTCTTCCATCCTCCTTTCTCTCTTCAATTTCTTTTCTCCCACTTTTCTTCCTTCCTTTGTTCCTTTCTCGCCACTGTCCTTCAATCCTTACCACGTTCCTTCCATCTTCCTTTCTCTCTTCCTTCTTTCATTTCTTAATTCTTTCCTTCGTCACCACCTTCCTTCCATAATTCTTCCTCACCACCTTTCTTCCGTTATCCATCTTCTCTCCTCCCCCTTCCTTCCTTCCTTCATAGTCATAAAACAAAGCAAGTCCATCTCACTTACGTGGTGCTCATAGGGCCGGATAGACTGATTGAAGGCCTGATATTATAAGCCTGAAGGATAGTAACAGTACCCAAATACTGCTAGACTGATTAGAAAGAGCCGGATGTTCTTCACGCCCTCTTCCTCCTCCCGGGGACGACCCAACAACCGGGTGATGGCGACTCGGATCTCTGGTATTTTTAAGAACGACTTTCTGAATAACAGTCACGTCAATTAAACCCTCCTTCCCCTCCTCTCCCTACTAACCTCTACCAACACCCTCCCCCGCCTATCCTCTGTCCCCACACATACCCCCCTTCCCTACCCCTAACCCCCCCTTTTCCCCCCTCCTCCCACCCAACTTCCTTCTCCTACCTACCCAATCCTTCCCCCCCCCTCTCCCCACCCAAATCCCTCTCTTACCATTCCCCACCCAACCTCATACCCCTCCTTCCTACACCGACCACCCCCAACAATAAGGTCAGTGTCATGATCTTCTAAACGTATTCTCAACACTATCTCCCTCTCACACTGGGATGGTTGCGGTCCCCCGGTTAAAGCCTTGGGTGAAGATAATGCTATACGTTAACAAAGTGTGTGTGTGTGTGTGTGTGTGTGTGTGTGTGTGTGTGTTGTGTGTCATAGAGTCACATGAGATAAAAGGTATTTTGAATGTCTCCTAACTGGGTCATTGAGTTTTCCAATAGTTAGGGTCGACAGTACAGTGTTTTAGTGTTGGGTGTTACTGAAGCCATAATAATAATAACAATAATAATAGTAAGAACAACAATAGCAATAATAACAACAGAATCTATATATTGACCAAACAATCTTACAACCACAAAAAATAACCATCATCACAATTTATTCTTATTAACGTCAACTTCTTCGTAACCAACCCAACTTATCCTCAACTCACCTCTTGAAGTGTTCATTTTTTTATAGACGTCGTTAATTCCGGGTTGGTTCCTAAAGTTCATCTCTCTCTCTCTCTCTCTCTCTCTCTCTCTCTCTCTCTCTCTCTCTCTCTCTCTCTCTCTCTCTCGTTAAGTATACACGTAACACACATAAGTAAAGAAAAAAAAAACGAAATCATAAACGTAAAAATAAAAAATAAAATCGAAAGAAACAGGCCGTTGGTTCCTCGCGCCATCTGTTTACACTGTTGCAGTCTTTGGAGGGACATTACTTACATTTATGTTTATTCTGCCTCAGTAACAACACCGGGGAAAGACGCGAATATTTGGCACCTTGTTTCACGCGTTTCTCAACAACCTTGGACTTGTCTCTCGTTATTGTGTTCTTTCTTAAGGCTGTTTTTCCTCTCCTCCTCCCTCCTCCTCCCTCTTCAGTTCCTCAATCCTTCTTTCTTCCCACATAGTTCTCCTCTTCCCCAATCCTTCCATTCTTCCCGCGTAGTTCCTCATCCTCCCCAACTTTCCTCCTTCCCCCCACACTTCCCTCCCCCACTTTATTCCCTCCTTCCCCCAAACCTCTCCTCCAACCTCTCTCTCTCCACCCTCTCCCTCTCCTTCCCCCAAAACCTCTCCCTCATTTCATCCTGCAACATCATAAAGCTTTTCCCCACGCATGGAGGCAGAAAATGCAGCCGTGAAGAGGCCTTACAACAAAACAAATCCGGCGGACGCATCTAGAGATCTAGTCCTGCCTCTCTCCGACGATGACGGCCATGTGGGTGATTGTGTTTTTTGTGTTTACGATATTTACCATTCTTTGTAATTACTACATTGAACCTGGAGTGCTTGAGGACATTCTTGCTGTTTATCCAAAAATTTCTGCTAGCCCACACTGATTAGTCTTCAAATAAAATATGGCTTCTACTGTATATGAACCACTGTCCTGCGTAACAGTGAACAGTGACATCACCCACATGACACTGACCTATATATACTGTTAATGAATATGATCTATTCCTTGTGTATGAACCTCTGTCCTGCGTGGCTGTGAGAAGTGATACCACCCTCAGTGTCAAGACCTGATTGAATTACTCAGAAGAGACAAACTGTACTCCAAGCATTGTCAATAAATTCATTAACCATAACATCATTCTTCTTCCTTCTCATTCCCCTTCTTCCTATTTACTTTTTCTCTTTATTCCTTCCTCCTTTTTTCTTATTTTCCTGTATCTTCTTCTTCCTTCTTTATGTTCTATTCTTTCTCTCATCTTCCATTCACAGATTTAATTATTTCGCCTTCTCTCTCCTATTTTTCTTTTAATCTTCTTGGGGAGAGTGGAGGACTGGAGTAAGGATAAAACGGAGGAGGAGGAAGAAGGAGGAGGATGGAGGACTGGAGATACAGTATAAACGAGGAGGGAGAGGAGGGAGGAGGTCGTGTTGAGGTGCCTCAGGGCCGGATAACACACCTGCCAGGCCTCTGCTTTACCAGGTGCTGAGTGCAACCAACCCCTCCCTCCATGGCACTACCTGTCTACTTCCTCCCTCCCCACTCACCCTGTCTCCTCCCTCCCTCCCACTACCTGCTACCTCCTCCTCCCACGCTACCCTGTCCCCTCCCCCCCTTAACTACCCTGTCTCCTCCTCCCTCCCTTGGCACTACCCTGTCTACTTCCCTCCCTCCCATGGCACTACCCTGTCACTCCCTCCCTCCCATGGCACTACCCTGTCTACTTCCCTCCCACCTCCCCTTGGCACTACCCTGTCTACTTCCTCCCTCCCTTGGCATTCCCCTGTCTACTTCCCTCCCTCCCATGGCACTACCCTGTCACTCCTCCCCTTGCCACTACCCTGTCTACTTCCCTCCCTCCCTTGGCACTACCCTGTCCTTCCTCCTCCCCTTGGCACTACCCTGTCACTTCCCTCCCTCCCCTTGCACTACCCTGTCTACTTCCTCCCTCCCATGCACAACCCTGTCTACTTCCCTCCTCCTAACAACCCTGTCCCTCCCTCCCTCCCCTCCCATGGCACTACCCTGTCTACCTCCCTCCCTCCCATGGCACTACCCTGTCTACTTCCCTCCCTCCCATTGCACTACCTATCTACCTCCCTCCCTCCCATGCTACTCTGTCTACCTCCCTCCTCCCTTGGCACTACCCTGTCTACTTCCCTCCCCTCCCATGGCACTACCCTGTCTACCTCCCCTCCCTCCCATGCTTCTACCCTGTCTACTTCCCTCCCTCCCATGGCATTTCCCTGTCTACTTCCTCCCTCCCATGGCACTACCCTGTCTACTTCCTCCCCTCCCTGGCACTACCCTGTCTCTTCCTCCCTCCTTCCCTACCTACTTCCCTCCCTCCCATGCTTTTCACCCTGTCTACTTCCTCCCTCCCTAGCATTCACCCTGTCTACTTCCTCCTCCCCATGCTTTTCTCCCTGTCTCTTCCTCCCTCCCATGGCACTACCCTGTCTCTTCCCTCCCTCCCTTGCTACTACCTGTCTACTCCCTCCTCCCCATGCACTCACCCTGTCTACTTCCCTCCTCCCACTGGCACCACTCCTGTCTACTTCCCCCTCCCATGCTCCCCCTGTCTACTTCCCTCCCTCCCTGGCACTACCCTCTCTTCCCTCCCTCCATGGCACTACCCTGTCTATCTCCCTCCCTCCCATTGCATTTCCCTGTCTACCCCCCTCCCTCCATGGCACTACCCTGTCTACCTTCCCTCCCTCCCATGGCACCTACCTGTCTACTTCCTCCCTCATGGCACCTCCTGTCACCTTCCTCCCTCCCATGGCACTACCCTGTACCTCCCCTCCCTCCCGGCACTACCCTGTCTACTTCCCTCCCTCCCATGGCACCCTGTCTACTTCCTCCCTCCATGGCACTACCCTGTCTACTTCCCTCCTCCCCATGGCACTACCCTGTCTACTTCCTCCCTCCCATTGCACTCCCTTCTACTTCCCTCCCTCCCCTTGCACTACCCTGTCTACTTCCTCCCTCCCTTGCACTCACCCTGTCTACTTCCCTCCCTCCCATGGCACTACCCTGTCTACTTCCTCCCTCCCATGCACTACCCTGTCTACTTCCCTCCCTCCCATGGCACTACCCTGTCTATCTCCCTCCCCCATGGCACTACCTACTCCTCCCTCCCATGGCACTCACCCTGTCTACTTCCCTCCCTCCCATGGCACTACCTGCCTGCTTCTCCCTCCCTCCCATGGCACCATTCTGTCTACCTCCTCCCTCCCATGGCACACCCTGTCTACTTCCCTCCTCCCATGGCACTACCCTGTCTCACTTCCTCCCTCCCATGGCACTACTACCCTGTTCATCTCTCCTCCTCCCATGGCACCATGTCTACTTCCTCCCTCCCATGGCACTACCCTGTCTACCTCCTCCCTCCCATGGCACTCACCCTGTCCACTTCCTCCTCCCATGGCACCCCTGTCTACTTCCTCCCCTCCCATGGCACTACTTGCTCACCTCCTCCCTCCCATGGCACCACCCTGTCTACTCCTCCCTCCCATGGCAATTCCCTGCTCACCTCCTCCCTCTCCCTCCCATGGCACCACCCTGCTCACCCCTCCCTCCCATGGCATACCTGTCTACTTCCTCCCTCCCATGGCACCTACCCTGTCTACTTCCCTCCCTCCCTCATGGCACTACCCTGTTACTTCCTCCTCCCATGGCACTCACCCTGTTCACTTCTCCTCCCATGGCACTACCCTGTCTACTTCCCTCCCTCCCATGGCACTACCCTTCTGTCCACTCTCCTCCCTCCCATGGCACTACCCCTGTCTACTTCCCTCCCTCCCCATGGCACCACCCTGTCTACTCTCCTCCCCATGGCACTACCCTTGCTCACTTCCCTCCCTCCCATGGCACTACCCTGTCTTACCTCCTCCCTCCCATGGCACTACTCCTGTCTACCTCCCCTCCCTCCCATGGCACCACCTGTCTACCCTCCTCCCTCCCATGGCACCACCCTGCTCCATTCCTCCTCCCCATGGCACTACCTGTCTACTTCCTCCCTCCCATGGCACCATCCTGTCTACTTCCTCCCTCCCATGGCACTACCCTGTTCACTTCCCTCCCTCCCATGGCACTACCCTGTCTACTTCCTCCCTCCCATGGCACTACCCTGTCTACTTCCCTCCCTCCCATGGCACTACCCTGTCTACCTCCCTCCCTCCCATGGCACTACCCTGTCTACTTCCCTCCCATGGCACTACCCCTGTCTACTCCTCCCAGCACCACCCTGTCTACTTCCTCCTCCCATGGCACTCCTGCTCACCTCCTCCCATGGCACTACCTCCTGTCTACTCCTCCCTCCTGGCACTACCCTGTCTACCTCCTCCCTCCCATGGCACTACCCCTTCCTCCTCCCACTTCCTCCCTCCCATGGCACTACCTCTGCCTACTTCCTCCTCCCATGGCACTACACCCTGTCTACTTCCTCCTCCCATGGCACTACCCCTGTCTACTTCCTCCCTCCCATGGCACTACCTGTCTACTCCTCCTCCCATGGCACTACCCTGCTCACCTCCTCCCTCCCATGGCACTACCTGTCTACTTCCTCCCCTCCCATGGCATGTACTCCTCTCCCATGGCACTCCCCCTGTCTACTCCTCCTCCCACTGTTCACTCCTCCCTCCCATGGCACTCCTCTGCCTACTTCCTCCCTCCTCCCATGGCACCACCCTGTCTACTTCCTCCCTCCCATGGCACTACCCTGTCCACTTCCTCCCTCCGACAGTACCACCTGTCTACTCCCTCCCCTCCCATGGCACTACCCCTGCTCATCTCCTCCTCCCATGGCACCATACCCTGTCTACTTCCTCCTCCCATGGCACACCATCCTGTCTACTTCCTCCCTCCATGGCACTCCTCCTGTCTACTCCTCCTCCCATGGCACTACTCCTGTCTACTTCCTCCCTCCCATGGCACTAACCCTGTCTACTCCTCCTCCCATGGCACTCCTGTCTACCTCCTCCCATGGACACACCTGTCCACCTCCTCCCTCCCATGGCACTACCCCTGTCTACTTCCTCCTCCCATGGCACTACCCTGTCTACTTCCCTCCCTCCCCATGGCACACCCTCTCCCTCCCCTGCCTCACTTCCTCCCTCCCATGGCACTCCTGTTCACTTCCTCCCTCCCATGGCACTACCCTGTCTACCTCCCTCCCTCCCATGGCACTACCCTGTTCACTCCTCCTCCCATGGCACTACCCTGCCCATCTCCTCCCATGGCACTACTCCTGCTACTTCCCTCCCTCCCATGGCACTACCCTGTCTACCTCCTCCTCCCATGGCACTACCCTGTCTACTTCCTCCCTCCCATGGCACTGTCTACTTCCCTCCTCCCATGGCACTACCCTGTCTACCTCCCTCCCTCCCATGGCACTACCCCCTGTCTACTTCCTCCTCCATGGCACTACCCTGTCTACCTCCCTCCTCCCATGGCACCACCTGTCTACTTCCCTCCCTCCCATGGCACCTCCCCTGTTCACCTCCTCCCTCCAGGCACTACCCTGCTACCTCCTCCTCCCATGGCACTACCCTGTCCACCTCCTCCCCCTCCCATGGCACTCACCACCCTGTCTACTTCCCTCCCTCCCATGGCACTACCCTGTCTACCTCCCTCCCTCCCATGGCACTCCCTGTCTACTTCCTCCCTCCCATGGCACTACCCTGTCTACCTCCTCCCATGGCACTACCCTGTCTACCTCCCTCCTCCCATGCTCCCTGCACCCTCTCCTCCCTCCCATAACACTACTCCTGTCTACTTCCTCCTCCTCCCATGGCACTACCCTGTCTACTCCCTCCCTCCCAACTACCCCACTTCCTCCCATAACACTACCATGTAAGAGAATCACAACAGATCAACAAAATTGAAAAGATGTTAATTTTGAGGAAAGAGTCAGTTTAATGTTCATGTATGGAGAGCCACACACACACACACACACACACACACACACACACACACACACACACCACACACACTCAAGAATTCAATTGACAACACCCGGGTCAGTGTTCAGGTCAGAGAGAGAGAGGAGCAGAGTGATCCAACTTTGAACGAACGAGAGAGAGAGAGAGAGAGAGAGAGAGAGAGAGAGAGAGAAAACGAAATACAAAACTACAAGATATAGTGGATTTAGATGTTGCCTGGTTTTGTTGTTGTTGTTGAAGGTGTTGTTGTTGTTATTGTTGAAGGTGTTGTTGTTATTGTTGAAGGTGTTGTTGTTATTTTTAAGGTGTTGTTGTTATTGTTGAAGGTGTTGTTGTTATTGTTGAAGGTGTTGTTGTTATTGTAAGTGTTGTTGTTATTGTTGAAGGTGTTGTTATTGTTGAAGGTGTTGTTGTTATTGTTGAAGGTGTTGTTGTTATTGTTGAAGGTTGTTGTTATTGTTGAAGGTGTTGTTGTTATTGTTGAAGGTGTTGTTGTTGTTGTTGTGAAGGTGTTGTTGTTGTTGTTGTTAAGGTGTTGTTGTTGTTATTGTTGAAGGGTTGTTGTTATTGTTGAAGGTGTTGTTGTTATTGTTGAAGGTGTTGTTGTTATTGTTGAAGGTGTTGTTGTTATTGTTGAAGGTGTTGTTGTTGTTGAAGGTGTTGTTGTTGTTGTTGAAGTGTTGTTGTTATTGTTGAAGTTGTTGTTGTTATTGTTGAAGTTATTGTTGTTATTGTTGAAGGTGTTGTTGTTATTGTTGAAGGTGTTGTTGTTGTTGTTGAGATTGTTGTTGTTGTTATTGTTGAAGGTGTTGTTGTTGTTGTTGAAGGTGTTGTTGTTGAAGGTGTTGTTGTTGTTGTTGAAGGTGTTGTTGTTATTGTTGAAGGTGTTGTTGTTGAAGGTGTTGTTGTTGTTGTTGAAGTGTTGTTGTTGTTGTTGAAGGTGTTGTTGTTATTGTTGAAGTTGTTGTTATTATTGTTGAAGGTGTTGTTGTTATTGTTGAAGGTGTTGTTGTTATTGTTGAAGGTGTTGTTGTTGGAAGTTATTGTTGTTGTTATTGTTGAAGGTGTTGTTGTTGTTGAAGGTGTTGTTTATTGTGTTGAAGTGTTGTTGTTATTGTTGAAGGTGTTATTTGTTATTGTTGAAAGGTGTTGTTGTTATTGTTGAAGGTGTTGTTGTTATTGTTGAAGGTGTTGTTATTATTGAAGTTGTTATTGTTGTTATTGTTGAGGTGTTGTTGTTATTGTTGAAGGTGTTGTTATTGTTGAAGTTGTTGTTGTTGTTATTGTTGAAGGTGTTGTTGTTATTGTTGAAGGTGTTTTTGTTATTTGTTGTTATTGTTGAGGTGTTGTTGTTATTTTTGAAGGTGTTGTTGTTATTGTTGAAGGTGTTGTTGTTGTTGTTGTTGTTGAAGGTGTTGTTGTTATTTTGAAGGTGTTGTTGTTATTGTTGAAGGTGTTGTTATTGTTGATGTTGTTGTTGTTGTTATTGTTGAAGGTGTTGTTGTGTTGAAGGTGTTGTTGTTGTTGTTGTTATTTTTGAAGGTTTTGTTGTTATTGTTGAAGGTGTTGTTGTTGTTGTTGTTATTGTTGAGGTTGTTGTGTTGAAGTTTTTGTTGTTATTGTTGAAGGTGTTGTTGTATTGTTGAAGGTGTTGTTGTTATTGTTAAGGTGTTGTTGTTGAAGGTGTTGTTGTTGTTGTTGAAGGTGTTGTTGTTATTGTTGAAGGTGTTGTTGTTGAAGGTGTTGTTGTTGTTGTTGAAGGTGTTGTTGTTATTGTTGAAGTTGTTGTTGTTATTGTTGAAGGTGTTGTTATTGTTGAAGTTGTTGTTGTTGTTATTGTTGAAGGTGTTGTTGTTGTTGTTGAAGGTGTTGTTGTTATTGTTGAAGTTGTTGTTGTTATTGAAGGTGTTGTTATTGTTGAAGTTGTTGTTATTATTGTTGAAGGTGTTGTTGTTATTGTTGAAGTTGTTGTTATTATTATTGAAGAGTGTTGTTGTTGTTGTTGTTGTATTGTATTGTTGTTGTTGTTGTTGTTGATGCTGTTGTTGAAGGTGTTGTTGAAGGTGTTGTTGTTGTTGTTATTGTTGTTATAGGTGTCAGGTGGCGGTGTAGACAACATTCTCTCCTCTGAACAGAGATAAAAATCAAAAGTGAATCAGGAGAGAGAGAAGTTTGGAGAGCGTTGGTTATTCATAC
This sequence comes from Homarus americanus, assembly GCF_018991925.1. Lineage (NCBI taxonomy): Eukaryota > Metazoa > Arthropoda > Malacostraca > Decapoda > Nephropidae > Homarus > Homarus americanus. Next base: position 37,018 of record NW_024720686.1, read on the forward strand.
AGGAATATGTTGAGGACAGCTTAGGTAGGGGGTGTAGTGTGGGGGGGTGTGTGGGGGAGGTGTGTGTGGGGTGTAGTGTGTGTGGGGGGGTGTGTGTGGGGAGGTGTGTGTGGGGGTGGTGTGGGGAGGTGTGTGTGTGGGGGTGTAGTGTGTGTGTGGGGTGTGTGTGGGGTGTAGTGTGGGTGTGTGTGTGTGGGGAAGGTGTGTGTGTGATTTTATTTTGATTTTGTCGCTTGCATACTTTGTGCACCCCACACCTCATCCTGTGACGGTAGCGCAAAAGGATTACAGAGTAGGGTTTACAAGGGTCATAATAATTAACCCCGGTTGTCAGGATATTATGGCACCGAAAGTTACACAGTATTTCATTTATTATTTGTTTAGTTCTATACATAGAGGGTAACTTATTCAAAATGGTGAGAACAGGCGTGTGAGCGTATGTCTGGCCTCACACTTTATTCACATTTACGTGAGAGGTATTCAAGCACATTGTGTATTTGGTTCTGTACATGAGAACTGATATAGTTACTGAGTGCAAAAAGTGGATACAATCTTAATATGTCGGCTATCTTGCCATTGAGATAATGTGTGTGTGGGTGTGTAGTGTGAGGTGTGGGTGTGTAGTGGTGTGTGTGGGTGGTGTGGGGTGTGTGTGGGGGGTGTGGGGGGTGGTGTGGGGTGTGTGGTGTGTGTGGGGGTGAGGGGGTGTGTGTGTGGGGGGGGTGAGGGTGTGTGCGTGGGGGTGTGGGGGGTGTGTATGTGTCAAGACTATAGCAGGGAGAGAAATGGAATTGGAATCTACACGATTAAAATATACAAACAAAGATCCAGAGAGTGATTGTTGCTTCATGTTGCAGGATTAAAGAGTGATGTTGCTTCATGTTGCAGGATTAAAGAGTGATGTTGCTTCATGTTGCAGGATAAATGGTGATGTTGCTTCATATTACAGGGTTAAGAGTGATGTTGCTTCATATTACAGGATTAAGAGTGATGTTGTTTCATATTACAGAATTAAAGAGTGATGTTGCTTTGTTGCAGGATTAAAGAGTGATGTTGTTTCATATTACAGAATTAAAGTGTTGTTGTTTCATATTACAGAATTAAAAAGTGATGTTGCTTCATGTTGCAGGATTAAAGAGTGATGTTGCTTCATATTGCATGATTAAAGAGTGATGTTCCTTCATACACTATTAAAGAGTGGTGTTGCCATGTTGCAGGATAAAAGAGTGAACTTGCTTCATATTACAGGATTAAAAGTGATGTTGCTTCATGTTGCAGGATTAAGAGTGATGTTGCTTCATGTTGCAGGATTAAAGAGTGATGTTGCTTCATATTACAGGATTAAGAGTGATGTTGCTTCATGTTGCAGGATTAAAGGGGATGTTGCTTCATATTGCAGGATTAAAAGTGATGTTGCTTCATATTACAGTATTAAAGAGTGGTGTTGCTTCATGTTGCACGATTAAAGAGTGATGCTGTTTCATGTTGCAGGGATAAAGAGTGATGTTGCTTCATGTTGCAGGACTAAAAAGTGATGTTGCTTCATGTTGGAGGATTAAAGTGATGTTGCTTCATGTTGCAGGATTAAAGAGTGATGTTGCTTCATATTACAGTATTAAGAGTGGTGTTGCTTCATGTTGCAGGATTAAAGAGTGATGTTGTTTCATGTCGCAGGGATAAAGAGTGATGTTGCAAGACTAAAGAGTGATGTTGCTTCATGTTGGAGGATTAAAAAGTGATGTTGCTTCATGTTGCAGGATTAAGAGTGATGTTGCTTCATGTTGGAGATTAAGAGTGATGTTTCATGTTGCAGGATTAAGAGTGATGTTGCTTCATGTTGCAGGATTAAAGAGTGATGTTGCTTCATGTTGGAGGATTAAAAGTAATGTTGCTTCATATTGCAGGACTAAAGAGTGATGTTGCTTCATATTACAGGACTAAAGAGTGATGTTGCTTCATATTGCAGGATTAAAGTGATGCTGCTTCTTATTACAGGATTAAAGAGTGATGTTGCTTCATGTTGGAGGATTAAAGTGATGTTGCTTCATGTTGGAGGATTAAAGAGTGATGCTGCTTCTTATTACAGGATTAAGAAGTGACGTTGCTTCATGTTGTAGGATTAAAGAGTAATGTTGCTTAATGTTGCAGGATTAAAGAGTGATGTTGCTTCATGATACAGAATTAAAGAGTGAAGTTACTTCATGTTACAGAATTAAGAGTGTCAGTACAGCAAATTACAGATACATGTACAGTACAAGAGTTTCATGAATAAAACACAAAACAAGAACCTTGAAATTCAACACTGATCTATGTAGTGGCGAGAGTGTTGCAGCTGTAGGAGTACTGGTGTTGTAGCTGTAGGGGACTGGTGTTGTAGCTGTAAGGGGACTGGTGTTGCAGCTGTAGGAGCACTGGTGTTGTAGCTGTGGGGACTGGTGTTGTAGCTGTGGGGACTGGTGTTGTAGCTGTAGGGGACTGGTGTTGTAGCTGTAGGGGACTGATATTGTCGCTGTGGGGGACTGGTGTTGTAGCTGTAGGGGACTGGTGTTGTAGCTGTAGGGGGACTGGTGTTGTAGCTGTAGGGGGACTGGTGTTGCAGCTGTAGGAGTACTGGTGTTGTAGCTGTGGGGGACTGGTGTTGCAGCTGTAGGAGTACTGGTGTTGTAGCTGTGGGGGACTGGTGTTGTAGCTGTGGGGGACTGGTGTTGTAGCTGTAGGGGACTGGTGTTGTGCTGTGGGGGACTGGTGTTGTAGCTGTAGGGGGACTGGTGTTGTGGCTGTAGGGGGACTGGGTGTTGTAGCTGTGGGGGACTGGTGTTGTAGCTGTGGGGACTGGTGTTGTAGCTGTGGGGGACTGATATTGTCGCTGTGGGGGACTGGTGTTGTAGCCATAGGGGACTGGTGTTGTAGCTGTAGGGGACTGGTGTTGTAGCTGTAGGGACTGGTGTTGTAGCTGTAGGGGACTGGTGTTGTAGCTGTAGGGGACTGGTGTTGTAGCTGTAGGGGACTGGTGTTGTAGCTGTGGGGGACTGGTGTTGTGTGTGGGGGGACTGGTGTTACAGCAGTAGGGGGACTGGTGTTGTAGATGTAGGGGACTGGTGTTGTGGCTGTAGGGGACTGGTGTTGTAGCTGTGGGGGACAGCGTTGCAGCAGTAGGGGGACTGGTGTTGTAGCTGTGGGGACTGGTGTTGTAGCTGTGGGGGACTGGTGTTGTAGCTGTGGGGACTGGTGTTGTCGCTGTGTGGGGGACTGGTGTTGTAGCTGTAGGGGACTGGTGTTGTAGCTGTAGGGGACTGGTGTTGTAGCTGTAGGGGACTGGTGTTACAGCAGTAGGGGGACTGGTGTCTATAAGCTGACACCTGTAAGCCAGCAGAAACAGGCGCCAATGCCCCTCACCCCCCTTACCTGAACCACACACACCTGGCTCACAGTGACAGGATAATCAGCAGAGTGCAAACGGCGTAAGTGAGAAGAGGAGGAGGAGGAGGAACAGGAGGAGGAGGAGGAACAGGAGGAGGAGGAACAGGGGAGGAGGAGGAAGAGTAGGAGGAGGCAGCAAGAGAAGGAGGAGGAGGAGAAGGAGCAACAGCAGAGGGGAAGCAAAAGGAGGAGGAGGAGGACAAGAGGAGGAGGAGAAGGAGAACAGGAGGAGCAAGAGAAGGAGGATGATACAATGAAGAAATATGGAATTATACCGACCTGAGACGTGAAGGTGAGTAAGGAGAGTGTGAGGAGTGTGTGAGGAGTGCGAGAAGAGTGTGTGAGAATGTGTGAGTGTGTAAATAGAATGTGAGAAGTGAATGTAAGGAGAGTGCGAGGCGACAGTGTGTATGTTTGTGTGTGTGTGAGAGAAGAATGTTGTGTTGTCAAAGTAAGAAACAATTGAGACCCTGCATTTGTGTGTAAATGAGGCAGAAAGTCAGTCACAATTTTCGTGATGCCATATGCAGCAAGGGTCTACCATTAGACAACACATTATGCTTCAATATCTTCCCAGGCAGTAGTACCTCCTGTTTGATAGCTGCCTACTACCAAGCATCCGTTTAACGTGCATCCACACGGACATCCGATAAACATTGATCCGATTAACATTGAGCCTTTTAAACTGCATCCGGTTGAGATACAATTTCTCCTTCAAAATACTATATTAAACGAGGTGTGTGTGTGTGTGTGTGTGTGTGTGTGTGTGTGTGACAGACTCGTGAGCACCATCCTCTCCACCACAGTCCTGGGAAAACACCTCACCTTATTGCCACTAATGACTTCCTCTGACAGCCCGCCTCATGGTCCGCTGGTTATGTCCCGCCTCACAGCTCAATACCTGACTTGTGTGTGCCGAGTGGTGAAGGCCGGACGATTTTGCTATGATGTAATAGTTGAGCCTTTAGATAGTTACTGGATGGGCAGTCTCCCTCTCTCTCTCTCTCTCTCTCGTGTGTGTGTGAGAGAGAGAGAGAGAGAAAAGTAGGTGGGGGGTGTAAGGTACAACAGCTATCCGTCAAGTCGGCTGAGTATTGTTGTTGCCTTTGTGTTTCATACTTTACCGCCACCACTTGCTACTTCCTGTGAACCTCCGCGCCCCACTCCTCCACCTCCTCTACTCCTGTTGTCGCTGTTGGTGCTGCTGCTGCTGCTGTCTCTGATGCTGCTGTTGTCGCTGTTGGTGCTGCTTCTATTAATTCCAGGGCACTCCTCAGTATCCGGTGGTAGGAGAATCTTGCTATTCCCGCGACGACGAATTTGCTGCGGGTGTTGGTGTTTCTCCTCAATGGTGTGCTTGTTGCCGCCTCCAGGTCACCGTTGCGTGCCGCCGTTGACTGCACCAGTCTCAGTGGCCAGCGTATGATAAGCTAATCACTGTCCTTATTGTTGTTGTTGTTGTTACTGCTGCTACTGTACTTGATGCTGTTATTGTTGTTGTTGATGCTCTTGTTGTTGGTGTCGTTTTTGTTGTTGTTGTTGTTGTTGTTGCTGTTTTGCTGTTGCTGTTGTTGTTTTGTTGTGGTTACTGCTGCTGCTACAGTTACTGCTACTGCTCCAGCGACGTAAATTGTGTCGGTCCAGCGGCTTCGGAGCAGTGGATGAGCAGGAGCTAGAGCCTTGAGTACGGCGACCAGCAGCGGAGGAGACGTACGTGTGTGTGTGTGTGTGTGTGTGTGTGTGTGTGTGTGTGTGTGTGACAGACAATTAATAGAAAATAGATGCAGAAATAGATAAACAGACAGAGAATAAAAGGGAAAACAGAGAGGCGAATAAAAAAAGAGAGAGAGAGAGAGTTTGCATATAACTCCATTGCAGAGGCAGGGGGCAGAATTAATTCAGGTCCCATTGTCCACCCCTCCCCCCCCTCGCTCACAGCTCCTTCACTCTGCTGTATTTCGTAGTCAAGGACGGCGGTGGAGTAATGGGTGTACACACACACACACACACAAAACACACACACAAAACACACACACACACAAAATCTAAAATATCACAAGTTTAACAGCTACAAAAATACGATACTGGATTTATTCAGAGGACCTTTAATAGAAACCCTGACATTTAGAACAATTTACCCCTCACAGAACCTAAGGATTTAGAACACTAACAAAAATCATATTCACAGGTAAAACCCCAATAATTATTATCATTGTTTACAAAAGTTTGGGACTGAGTGAAGATTGGGTGAAGTATTTACAGAGTGGGAGGTCACGGGTTCACTGACCTAATCAACACACATGTAAAAAAGATAATGAACTTAAAATAAACAGAATAAATAAATAGAAAATATTAAAAAAACAAGTATAATAAACTTAAAATAAACAGAATAAATAAATAACAGAAAATACTTAAAAAAACAAAGTATAATGAACTTAAAATAAACAGAATAAATAAATAATAGAAAATATTAAACAAAACAAGCATAATAAACTTAGAATAAATAGAAAATAATAAAAAGCCATAAAATACATTTCAAGACCGATAGAGCCCAGGTGTTCCGACAGCTTTAACGTAAACAACATGAATGGCGGGATGAGAGGTAGGGGAGGAGGAGGCAACAAGCGAGATGAAGGACTACTCCACTACCACCGAACACAGCATACCATCCTCTTTCACCATCACCACTACAACTATCACCATCTCCACCACCTCTACCACTACTACCATCTCCACCACCACCACATAATGTCAGGCTGTACAAAACAATGTCAATTAAAACGATCCGTTGCGGCGTCTGGTGGCGCTGCTTCTGGTGATGGAGGGAGGGGAGGGAGGGAGGAGAGAGGCTGCCAGCTGATGGGTGAGAGGACATATGACGCACCGCTGGGAGGAGGAGGGTTCGTACATAAGCGTAGAAAGAGAGATTACAGGAGCTCTGGACTAAGTTTGGTATACGGCGATCTTTAAGAAAATGTCTAGATAGTTAATGGGTATGAAGACCAACTGCCTCTCTTCCACTTCTTTTCCTCTTCTTCTTTTCTTCTTCTTTTTCTTTCTCCTCCTCCTCCTCTTGGTCAATTACCTCGAGACCGTCATCACACACACACACACACACACACACACACACACACACACACACACACCTGGTGGACTTCCTTGCACTTTCAGTCTTAGTGTGATAGACCAGACACACACCACCCAAGGGAGGAGGACGAGGGGAAGGGGGGAGGAGGACGGGGGAAGGGGGGAGAGGACGGGGGGAAGGGGAGGAGGCGAGGGGGGAAGGGAGGAGGACGAGGGGGAGGAGAGGGGGAGGGACAGGGGGGGGAGGAGGACGAGGGGGAAGGGAGGGGGACGAGGGGAGGGAGGGAGGACAGGAGGGGAGGGAGGACGAGGGAGGAGAGGGGACGGGGGGAGGGACGAGGGGGGAGGGGGAGGACGGGGGAGGGGGAGGAGGGACGAGGGGGGAGGGAGGAGGACGAGGGGAGGGAGGACGGGGGGAGAGGAGGACGAGGGGGGAGGGGAGGGAGGACGAGGGGGAGGGAGGAGAGACGGGGGAGGGAGGAGACGAGGAGAAGAGGGGGAAGGGGAGGAGACGAGGGGGAAGGGGAGGGGGACGAGGGAGGAGGGAGGAGGAGGACGGGGGAGGGAGGGAGGACGAGGGGGAGGGAGGGAGGACGAGGGGGGAGGGAGGAGGACAGGGGAAGGGGAGGAGGACGAGGGGAAGGGAAGGGAGGGACGAGGGGGAAGGAGGGAGGAAGAGGGGGAAGGGGAGGAGGACGAGGGGGGGAAGGGAGGAGGACGAGGGGGGGGAAGGGGAGGAGGGGACGAGGGGAAGGGAGGAGGAGGAGGGGGGAAGGGGAGGAGGACGAGGGGAAGGGAAGGAGGACGGGGGGGGAAGGGAGGAGGACGAGGGAAGGGGAGGGGGACGAGGGGAGGAGGAGGACGACGGGGGGGAAGGGGAGGGGGACGAGGGGAGGAGGGAGGAGGACGAGGGGGGAAGGGGAGGACAAGGGGGAAGGGAAGGAGGACGAGGGGAGGAGAGGAGGACGAGGGGGAGGAGAGGGGGACCGAGGGGGGAGGAGGAGGACGAGAGGGAGGGGAGGAGGACGAGAGGGAGAGGGGAGGAGGACGAGGGGGGGGAAGGGGACGACGGGGGGAGGGAGGAGGACGAGGGGAGGGAAGGAGGACGAGAGAGGGAGAGGACGAGGGAAGGGGAGGACGAGGGGAAGGGAGGAGGACGAGGGGAGGAGGAGGACGAGGGGGAAGGGAGGAGGACGAGGGGAAGGGGGACGAGGAAAGGAGAGGAGAAGACGAGGGGAAGGGAGAGAGACAGAGGGGAAGGGGAGGAGAGACGAGGGGAAAGGGAGGAGAGACGAGGGGAAGGAAGGAGGACGAGGGGGAATGGGAGGAAAATGAATGGAAGGAGAACAGGAGAAGAGGAAGCAAACACAACCAATGTTAGCCATAGAATCATTATCTATTTTATGCTATCTACCTTTAACACGCATCCACCTGTATTTTGCTGTGTTAAATAGGGAGAATGATCACCACACACACACACAACCCCTCCTCCCCCACCCCCCCACACACTCCCCACCACACCTCCCCCACCCACACTCCCCCACCACACCTCCCCACCCACCCCCTCCCCACCCTCCCCACCCACTCCCACCCACCTCCCACACCCCACCTCCCCCACCCACACCTCCCCACACCCCCTCCCCCACCCACACACCCCCACCCCAC
>NW_024720687.1:0-21531 GCF_018991925.1 Homarus americanus
ATCATTGTGCTTCGTTCGGTTACGTATTTATATACCCAAAAGACCTATGCATACATACATGAACGTACACAAATAAGATGAATGCGCATTACATAGACAAACCCATGAAAACACATATATATTAAAACACCTAAATAAATAATAAAACACACACACACACACACACACACACACACACACACACACACACACCTGTAGTACCTCTTTAAATTGGACCCACAAGGTAAAGACTCAGGTGATGATAAATAAGACCAGGGCCGTGTGTTACCTCACTGTACGTCGAATAATTTGGTGGAAATTGATCTCTAAAATATCATCCATCTTTTCATTTTTGTTTTTCCAAGTCTATATTTCTCCTATCTTTTTCCTATTCCTCTTTATCTTTCCTTACCCTCTTATCTTCTTCTTCTTCTCCATCGTCGCTTTATCTCAATTCTCCCTCCCTCCTCCTCCCCATCCACTTCCCCCCCTTCCCCCCCAGCCTCTCCCACTTACCTTAGAGAACATCTCGAGATTACACAATAGTCACCTGGGAACATTGTCATCTATTTAACACCTTACCTCCCACCCCACCTTACCTCCCACCCCCTCCCACCCCCTTACCTCCCACCCCCACCTCCCACCCCTTACCTCCCACCCCCCACCTCCCACCCCTACCTCCCACCCCCACCTCCCACCCCTTACCTCTCACCCCCCCCCCATCCCTCAGTTACCCCTCCTCCCCCATTGTCTTCTGCTACCTGGGGATTCGTTGAATGTGCTCTCTCTCTCTCTGGTGTGTGTGTGTGTGTGTGTGTGTGTGTGTGTGTGTGTTCTAACTAGACAACTTCCTACTATCACCTTGAGAGGCTTGGAGACCTGACCTGTAACAGTAATGGGAGGAGGAAGAGGAAGAGGAAGGAAGGAGGGAGGAAGGGAGGAGGAGAGAAGACCTTCTTGTTTACTCCTCTCCCATCTCCACCAACCCTCCTTCTTCATCTCTCATTTCTTAACCCTTCATCACCTTCCCACTCTCATCAATTCAACACTCCTATCTCTCTCTCTCTCTCTCTCTCTCCATATCTATCCTATACCTACTAGCCTCCAACAGTGCCACCCCCCAACAGTGCCCGGCAATGCCATCCTCTCCCCCAGTGCCACACACCCCACAGTGCCACCCACCCCCATAGTGCCCTCACCCCCTTGTGTCACCCCACAGTGCACCCACCCCAATAGTGCCACTCACCCCCATATTGTCACCCCCACAGTGCCACCCCACCCCATAGTGCCACTAACCTCCCATATTGTCACCCCCCCCCACCCATAGTGCCACCCCCACAGTGCCCCCCCATAGTGCCACTCACCCCATATTGTCACCCCACAGTGCCACCCCCACAGTGCCACTCACCCCATGTGTCACCCCCACACGTGCCACCCACCCCATAGTGCCTCCACCCCCATATTGTCACCCCCCACAGTGCCCTCCCACAGTGCCACCACCCCCATAGTGCCACTCCCCCATGTGTCACCCCAACAGTCACCCACCCCAATAGTGCCACTCACCCCCATATTGTCACCCCCCCACAGTGCCACCCACCCCCATAGTGCCACTAACCTCCATATTGTCACCCCCACCCCATAGTGCCACTCACCCCATATTGTCACCCCATTCACCCACCCCCATAGTGCCACTCACCCCCATTTGTCACCCCCACAGTGCCCCCCATAGTGCCACTCACACCCATTTGTCACCCCCCCACAGTGCCTCCCCACCGCATCTCCCTAGTGCCAGGTCCAGCAACCCGTGAGCCAGGCAGGCCAGACCCACCAGTGAATGAGGCCGCCTATTGATTTTGGTTCTCTTGCTGGTGTGGTGGTTGGGGTTGGGATTGGGATGGAAGGAAGGGGAAGGAGGGTGGGAAGGAAGAAGGAAGGAAGAGGACGAAAAGAGTGAAAGGGAGAATGGGGGATGGGTGGAGGAGAAGGAAGAGGAAGGGAAGAGGAATGAGGGAGGGAGGGAAGGGAAGGAAGATGAGGAGGGAGAGGTGGAGGAGAAGATCCAACCGTCAATAAAACATCCAATCGCAGCAAAACAACAGGTGCAAAACCACACCTCCTTCCCTCTCATCCTCGTTCCTTCATCTTCCTCCTTCTTACTCTCCTCTCCAATCTTCCCTACCTCCCCAGGTAGAGGTAGGTAGCCAGCACTACCTCGTAAACACAACTGACTCTGATCAACAACATAAGCAGGGAACCTAATTAATCGCTACCTGTAAAGTGTCATCATGTTCCTCCACCGGCCAGTACTAGGTAACGATCCCCGCTACCATCACTGCCATCATAACCTAACCTAACCTAAGCTCAGCTACTACCACTCGGTGGATGAGAATACACGAGGACTGGCTGGCATTAAGACACTGGGGTAGGTGGCAGGGTGGTAGCGCGGCAGGGGTGGCGGGGTGTTCTGACGTAATAGTGTTATATTCCCCACCCACTCAATCCCCACAGCTGGTACACGTCACGTCCGCCAGCTGGTGTTCGATCTGCCAACCTTCTGCCAACCAACCATCTGACTCAACCAACACGTGGCTTATGGGTCAACCAGCTGTATAGTTACCTGATGTACCAACTGGCGAATGGATCTTCATATACCACCTGCCTAAACCTCATACCTTGACCAGCTGGTATCTCGATAAGCAGGTATATAGCTATTTCTGCCAACACACACACACACACACACACGCACACGCACACACACAAAGGTCTATCTTGAAACCAAATAAGTCTAAAGTCACCACTACCCACGTTTCACTAACTCTCTTACACTAACACTACCCCTGTAGTTAACATCCCCATATAACCTCTAAACTTAATAACCTTGACCTTTGTATTAATGAGGTCACGGCTAACCCGTAATAGGGAGAGTTACAATGCTGACTGATTTTTCGAACACACACACAGTCGACTTCTTGTCAATTAATTATTTTCACTGCCATAAGAACGATAACTTAGAACACCTGATTATGGTTAGGTTAGGTTAGGCGTGGGGGAGAAGGTGAGGCGTGTTGGGGGGTAGGGAGAAGGGGAGGCGTGGGGTAGGGAGAAGGGGTGAGGAGGAGAAGGCAGGTGTGTTGGGGGGTAGGGGAGAAGGGGGAGGCGTGTGTTGGGGGTAGGGAGAAGGGGTGAGGCGTGTTGGGGGGGGTAGGGAGAAGGGGTGAGTGTGTTGGGGGGGAGAAGGTGAGGCGGTTGGGGGGGTAGGGAGAAGGGGTGAGGCGGTTGGGGGTGGGGGAAGGTGAGGCGTGTGTTGGGGGGGTAGGGAGAAGGGGTGAGGCGTGTGTTGGGGGTGGGGGAGAAGGTGAGCGTGTGTTGGGGGTAGGGAGAAGGGTGAGGTGTTGGGGTAGGGAGAAGGGTGAGGCGTGTGTTGGGGGGGGGTGGGAGGTGAGGTGTTGGGGGGTAGGGAGAAGGGATGAGGCGGTGTTGGGGGGGGTAGGGAGAAGGGGTGAGGCGTGGGGGGGTAGGAGAAGGGGTGAGGCGTGTGTTGGGGGGGTAGGAGAAGGGTGAGGCGGTGTTTGGGGGGTAGGGAGAAGGTGAGAGAAATAGGAGACCAAGACAGGCGTAGGGTAGAGAAGGAGAGATAAAGGAAGGGTAGAGGTAGGTAGGAGGGTAAAGGGTAGAATAGGGAGGGGTAGGGAAGGTAGAGGAGGTCCTCAGTCGGAGGGACACAAAGGAATCGCTCACATCATCATCAGGGCCACAAGAGACACCCAAGGGTATGTCTGTGTCTGGCTGTCTGTGTCTATAAGTCTGTCTGTTTATTTGTGGCTGTATGTCTGTCTGTCTATCTGTCTTGTCTGTATGTGCTCAGTCTGTTTATCTGTCTCTATAGAAAGTTTGGGAAATCAATCGTTAATGTTTAAATTATCGGACGAAAGACGTATGGACGGACGGACGGACGCAAATGCAGTCGGACGGAGGCTAGGAAGGACAGACGGAGGCTAGAAGGACAGACGGAAGGAAGAAGGACAACACAGCAAAGACACAAGGACAAGAATAAGGACGGACGGAAGAATAAACAAGTGGAATAGAACAACAATAACAGCGGAAGAGGAAGTGGGACAACAAAACGAGTCCGTGTGTATTATACTTCCTCCTTATCCGGACATACCGAACCTCATCTCACTCACCTCACCCACCCTAACCTACCCTCATTCAACCTCACCACACCCTAACCTTCCTCACCTCACCTCACCCACCCCACCCTACTCCTCTCACCTCACACCTCCCCACTTACCCCTTCCCTAACCTCATCCTCACTCCACCCCACCCACCCTAACCACTCCCCACCTAACCTCACCTATCCTACCTCCTAATCCCAACTAACCTCACCTCACCCACCTCCCCACACCCCTAACCTCATCACCTCAACCTACCCACCTTCCACCACCTCACCCCTACCCCAACCCACACCCTAACCTACCCCTAACCTCACCTCACCTCACCTACGACAGAGCATCAGACAACAGAGGAAATACCTGAGCATATCAACAGGTAAGTTACGGTACAGCATCAAGGTAAACGATCTACCTGTCAATACTACCTGGAGGGAGAAACTTACCTCACTGTCTTCTCTTTACCTTATATAACGTGTGTGTGTGTGTGTGTTGTGGGCCAAATCTCACACCGCGGGAAGTTTGGGCAAAGATGACTCGATATTTGATTCACACACACACACACCCACACACACACACATATTAGTTCAAGGTTGTAATAAAGAGGTTCACAGAAGCATTACTCAAGACTTCTAAGTAAGTCATTATTGACGCCTGGTGTGTACACTCTCACACAGACAGAATTACTTTGTGTGTGTGTGTGTGTGTGTGTGTGTGTGTGTGTGAAATTTTTGAGTATATACATGTTTGGGTGATAGTGGTAGTGGTTTTAGTGATGGTAATAATGATAGTGGTGTAATACAGGTGCAAATAGTGGTGATGCAAATACTGGTTATACTAGTGATAATGTTGATGGTTGGTAGTGGTGGTGGTGTTACGCGTGTTGTTGCCAAGTGTTAAATCTGAGGAGCTATTCTGCCACATTGATGGTGATAGTGCCACGGTGATGGTGATAGTGCCACGGTGATGGTGCCACAATGGTGATAGTGCCACATTGGGAATTGGTGGTAGAGTGACGGTGATAGGGAGAGGGCACTGGCGGTGTTGGCAAGCTGTGTATTAAAGATGAGGTGTCCGCTCCAGAAACAACAGTAAACGTGTTGGTGGCAGAGATGGTGGTAGTGGTGTTATGGTGGTGGTAGATGGGGGTAGTAGTGTTATGGTGGTGGTAGATGGTGGTAGTGGTGTTATGGTGGTGGTAGAGATGGTGGTAGTGGTGTTATGGTGGTGGTAGATGGTGGTGGTGTTGTTATGGTGGTGGTAGAGATGGTGGTAGTGGTGTTATGGTGGTGGTGGATGGGATGGTGTTATGGTGGTGGTAGAGATGGTGGTAGTGGTGCTATAATGGTGGTGGTAGAGATGGTGGTGGTGGTGTTATAATGGTGGTAGTGGTGTTATGGTGGTGGTAGATGGTGGTAGTCGTGTTATAATGGTGGTAGTGGTGTTATGGTGGTGGTAGATGGTAATGATCGTGTTATAATGGTGGTAGAGATGGTGGTAGTGGTGTTATGATGTGGTGAGATGTTGGTAGTGGTGTTATGGTGGTGGTAGAGATGTTGGTAGTGGTGTTATGGTGGTGGTAGATGGTGTTATGATGGTGGTAGAGATGTTGGTAGTGGTGTTATGGTGGTGGTAGATGGTGTTAGTCGTGTTATAATGGTGGTAGAGATGGTGGTAAGTGGTGTATGATGGTGGTAGAGATGTTGGTAGTGGTGTTATGGTGGTGGTAGATGGTGTTATGATGGTGGTGATGTTGGTAGTGGTGTTATGGTGGTGGTAGATGGTGTTATAATGGTGGTAGAGATGGTGGTAGTGGTGTTATGATGGTGGTAGAGATGTTGGTAGTGGTGTTATGGTGGTGGTAGATGGTGTTATGATGGTGGTAGAGATGTTGGTAGTGGTGTTATGGTGGTGGTAGATGGTGTTATAATGGTGGTAGAGATGGTGGTGGTGGTGTTTATGATGGGGTGGTAGAGATGTTGGTAGTGGTGTTAGGTGGTGGTAGATGGTGTTATGATGGTGGTAGAGATGTTGGTAGTGTTGTATGGTGGTGGTAGATGGTGTTATAATGGTGGTAGAGATGGTGGTAGTGGTGTTATGATGGTGGTAGAGATGTTGGTAGTGGTGTTATGGTGGTGGTAGATGTTGTTAGATGGTGGTAGAGATGTTGGTGGTGTGGTGTTATGGTGGTGGTAGATGGTGTTATAATGGTGGTAGAGATGGTGGTAGTGGTGTTATGATGGTGGTAGAGATGTTGGTAGTGGTGTTATGGTGGTGGTAGATGGTGTTATAATGGTGGTAGAGATGGTGGTAGTGGTGTTATGGTGGTGGTAGATGGTGTTGCCTAGACATCACATGTTAGGTGAACTGCCACCATTTCTCTGACACAAAACAACACACAACTACGTATACTCTCTCTCTCTCTCCTCTCTCTCTCTCTCTCTCTCTCTCTCTCTCTCTCTCTCTCTCTCTCTCTCTCCTTCTCTCCTCTCCTCCTTCACTCTCTCTCACTTCCTCCTCTCTCTCTCAGCTAATATCTTCTCTCTCTCTCTCTCTCTCTCTCTCTCTCTCTCCTCTCTCTCTCTCCTCCTCTCACTCTCTCTCTCACTCCCCTCTCCTCCTCCTCCTCCTCTCTCCCTAATATTCACTCTCTCTCCTCTCTCTCTCTCTCTCTCTCTCTCTCTCTCTCCTCTCTCTCTCTCTCTCTCTCTCTCCTCTCCTCCTCCTCTCACTTCTCTCCTCTCCACTTCACTCCCTCTCTCCTCCTCAACAATCTTCACTCTCTCCACTTCACTCTCTCCTCTCCTCTCTCAACCTAATATTCACTCCTCACTCTCTCCTTCACTCTCTCTCAGCTAATATTCCTCTCTCTCCCACTCACTCACCTCACTCTCAGCTAATATCTTCACTCTCTCCTCTCTCACTTCCTCTCTCTCTCTCAGCTAATATCTTCCTCTCTCTCTCTCTCTCTCTCTCTCTCTCTCTCTCTCTCTCTCTCTCTCTCTCTCTCTCCTCTCTCTCTCTCTCACTTCTCTCTCTCCTTCCTCCCCTCTCTCTCAGCTCATCTTCACTCTCTCTCCTTCCTCTCTCTCTCTCTCTCAGCTAATATCTTCACTCTCTCACTCTCTCCCTTCACTCCTCTCTCTCTCCTCATATCTTCACTCTCTCCACGTCACTCTCCTCACCTCCTCTCAGCTAATATCTTCACTCTCTCTCACTCTCTCACTTCACCTCTCTCTCTCAGCTAATATCTTCACTCTCTCTCACTCTCCTCACTTCCTCCCTCTCTCTCTCAGCTAATATCTTCACTCTCTCTCCTCCTCTCACTTCCTCTCTCTCTCCTCTCCTCAATATCTTCCTCCTCTCCTTCACTCACTCACCTCACTCTCAGCTAATATCTTCACTCTCTCTCCTCTCTCACTTCACTCCTCACCTCACTCTCAGCTAATATCTTCCTCTCTCACGTCCTCCTCACCTCACTCTCAGCTAATATCTTCACTCTCTCCACTTCCTCCTCACCTCACTCTCCAGCTAATATCTTCACTCTCTCTCACTCTCTCACTTCCACTCCCTCCTCTCAGCTAATATCTTCACTCTCTCACTTCACTCCCTCTCTCTCACCAATATCTTCACTCTCTCTCACTCTCTCACTTCACTCACTCACCTCACTCTCACATAGCTAATCCTTTATTCTCTCACAGATTTTAAAGGATTACAAATACAACCTTCAGATTATAGAGGAAGCTTCGGGTTCAGATTTCAGGCTACTGTATTCAGATTTCAGAATAAATAAACTGGTAAGTTCATTTTGTATCTGTATTTTTCTATATAAATAAACAAATTCATTTAAATGTCATCATGGTGTAGGTGCAATCTCTCTCTCTCTCTCTCTCTCTCTCTCTCTCTCTCTCTCTCTCTCTACGACTACAAAGGGACCTCAGTCACGGCCGAGGGACTTGACACATGCCTCCATCTGTCACGGCTTGACATGACAGCCCACGGCCATCATCCTCCCTTCAATTTGCATACGAAAACAGGTTTGTCTAGTTAGGAAGGTGTGTATTAGTGGCTGCTAATTTGCCAGTAGTGTAAAGTATTCAGGATGTGTGTGTGTGTGTGTGTGTGTGTGTGTGTGTGTGTGTGTGTGTGTGTGTGTGTGTGTGTGTGTGTGTGTGCACATCATATGTATTAGTTTGATGTCGACACGTACAAATGTCGACACAGTGTACGTCATCGTGTACACACTGTGACACCTCTGCTTATCCACGCGAACATATCTTACACATGTCGACATATATTCATAAAAACAGGTAAACATGTATGTATGTATGTATGTATGTGTATGTATGTATGTATGTGTGTGTGTGTGTGTGTGTGCACATAGATTTTATATGGACAGAGGCCGGGGACTGTGTACACATACCAATAGATCCAACATCTGTGTACGTGACAGACAGACAGACAGACAGAAAGACAGACAGACAGAGACGAACAGACAGACAGACGAAGACAGACAACTTTTTCACGTCCACCTTTAGTTATGAGACGAGATGCTATGGTATATCTACTGTGTGTGTGTGTGTTTACAGCAGGGTG
The DNA here is from genome assembly GCF_018991925.1 of Homarus americanus. Taxonomy (NCBI): domain Eukaryota; kingdom Metazoa; phylum Arthropoda; class Malacostraca; order Decapoda; family Nephropidae; genus Homarus; species Homarus americanus. The sequence continues at coordinate 8,745 of NW_024720687.1, forward strand.
GGGTACAGCAGTGGGGCAGGGGGTGGGGTACAGCAGGGGTGGGGGGTACAGCAGGGTGGGGGTACACAGGGGTGGGGGTACAGCAGGTGGGGGGGTACAGCAGGGTGGGGGCAGCAGGGTGGGGTACAGCAGAGAAAGCAGGGTGGGAGTACAGCAGGTGGGGTACAACAGGGTGGGGATACAACAGGTGGGGTACAACAGGGTGGGGGTACAGCAGAGGGGGTACAGCAGTGGGGTAGTACAGCAGGTGGGGGGGGTACAGCAGAGGGTACAACAGGTGGGGTCTGGCAGGGGTGGGGTACAGCAGAGTGGGGTAAGAGGTGGGGTACAGCAGGGGTGGGGGTACAGCAGGGGTGGGGGAGTGCAGCAGGGTGGGGGTAGCAGGGGTGGGGTACAGCAGGGTGGGGGTACAGCAGGGTGGGGGATACAGGGGTGGGGGGTAACAGGGTGGGGTACAGCAGGGTGGGGGTACAGCAGGGGTGGGGTATGTGGGTGGGGGTACAGCAGGGTGGGGGTACAGCAGGGTGGGGGGTACAGCAGGGGTGGGGGGTACAACAGGGTGGGGGGTACAGCAAGGGGAGTACAGCAGGGGTGGGGGTACAGCAGGATGGGGTACGGGGTGTACAGCAGTGGGGGTACAACAGGGGTGGGGTCACAGCAGGGTGGGGGTACAGCAGAGGTGGGGGTACAGCAGTAGAGGTTGTGGGGTACAGGGGTGGGGCACAGCAGGGTGGGGGTACAGCAGGGGTGGGGTACAGATGAGTACCAGAGTGGGGGTACAGCAGGGAGGGGTACAGCAGAAGGTGGGGTACAGCAGGGTGGGGTACAGCAGGGTGGGGGGTAGCAGATGGGGGTACAGCAGGGGTGGGGTACAGCAGGGTGGGGGCCAGCAGGGTGGGGGGCAGTGGGGTGGGGGTACAGCAGGGGTGGGGTACAGCAGGGGTGGGGGTACAGAGGGTGGAATGTAGGGGTGGGGGTACAGCAGGGTGGGGGTACAGCAGGGTGGAATACAGCAGGGGAACAGCAGGGTGGGGGGTACAGCAGAGTTGGGGGTACAGCAGGGTGAATAGAGGGGTGGGGGGTACAGCAGGGTGGGGGTACAGCAGGGTGGGGGTACAGCAGTGGGACAGCAGGTAGGTGCAGCAGAGGGGTACAACAGGGTGGGGGTCAGCAGGGTGGGGTGGGGGAGAGGGGTACAGCAGGGTGGGGGTGGCAGTACAGCAGGGTGGGGACACAGCAGGGGTGGGGGTACAGCAGGGGGGGTGGCAGAGTTGGGGGTACAGCAGGTGGGGGGTGCAACAGGGGTGGGGTACAACAGATTGGGGTACAGCAGAGTTGGGGTTGCGGGGTGGGGTACAGCAGGGTGGGGTACAGCAGAGTGGAGAAACAGGGTGGGGGTACAGCAGGGAGTGGGGGTACAGCAGAGGTGGGGGTACAGGGGTGGGGTACAGCAGAGGTGGGGTACAGCAGGGTGGGGTACAGCAGGGTGGGGTACAGCAGGGTGGGGTACAGCAGGGAGGGTACAGCAGCAGGAGGGGGTACAGCAGGGTGGGGGGTACAGCAGGGTGGGGGTACAGCAGGGTGGGGGTACAACAGATTGGGGGTACAGCAGGGGTGGGGAGTACAGCGGGAGTGGGGTACAGCAGGGTGGGGGTACAGCAGGGTGGGGGTACGTGGGTGGGGGTACAGCAGGGGTGGGGGGCTGGCAGGGGTGGGGGTACAGCAGGGTGGGGTACAGGTGGGGTACAGCAGGGGTGAGAGTACAGCAGGGTTGGGGTACAGCAGGGGTGGGGTACAGCAGGGGTGGGGGGTACAGCAGGGTGGGGTACAGCAGGGTGGGGAGTGCAACAGGGTGGGGTACAGCAGGGTGGGGGGTACAGCAGGGTGGGGACAGAGGGGAATGGGGATACAAGCAGGGGTGGGGTACAGCAGAGGTGGGGAATTACAGCAGGGTGGGAGTACAAGAGGTCAAGGGGTACAGCAGTGGGGTCAGCAGAGGGGTACAGCAGGGTGGGGGGTACAGCAGGGTGGGGGTCAGAGCAGAGGGTACAGCAGGGTGGGGTACAGCGGGGTGGGGGTACAGCAGGAGGGGCACAGCAGGGTACAGCAGGGTGGGGGGTACAGCAGGGTGGGGCAGGGTGGGGGCAGCAGGGTGGGTAGTACAGCGGGGGGGGGTACAGCAGGGGTGGGGCATGCAGGGTAAAGCAGAGGGGGTACAGCAGAGGGTACAGTGGTGTTGTAACTCCCTGTACCTGATGTTTCCTGATTGTTTACATTCTGTTAGCGAGTGATGTGTGTGTGTGTGTGTGTGTGTGTGTGTGTGTGTGTGTGTATGTATGTATGTATGTATGTATGTATGTATGTAGAGGAAGGAATGAGATGGCTGGAGGTGGTCCAAGTCTGTCACTAGCGCAGGGAGGGGAAGAGTGGAGGGAAGAAAGGAGGAAAGTCAGAGGTGGAGGGAGGGAAGGAGGGAGAGATAGAGGGAGGGAAGGAAGGAGTAAGAGATGGAGGGAGGGAATCAGGGAGAGAGGAGGAGTCTGGGAGGGATCCACAGCCTTGGTCCTGGAGGGAGGGATTCGCCCAGTATTGATTTTTGCCAGTGAGGGGCAGCTGGCACGTGTCAGTGTGTCTGGTTCATGCTGGTAGCCCTTACATACAACACTTACCTAAGGTCTCTCTCTCTCTCTCTCTCATGTAAGACATAGACGATCACTAAGAACGCCAGTGCGGGCAGACAAGGGGAGGGAGGGTGAGTCCGTCTGGCGCAACGTCCATGAGAGGTGTAGACGTGGTGGAGGAAAAGGAGAAAGAAAAAGGAGGAGGAAGAAGGAAGGAAAAGAAACAGCGGCAAGAGGTGAAAGAAGGAAGGAAGGAAGAAAGAAGGAAGGAAGGAAGAAAAGAAGGAAGGAAGGAAGAAAGAAGGAAGGAAGGAAGAAAGAGAATGGGGTGATAGCCAGTCAGCTCTGTACTACATAATGTTTTAGAGCACCGAGCTGCATCGACCACTGTCCTCACGTGCTGTATGCACCCCGACCCCTAGGACAAGGGTTAGGGTTAGAGGTCATAACACATGACTAACCTAACCTAACCTAACCTATCTTAACCAACCAACCTAATAAGCACAACTGAGGGTTTGGGAGAGAGGAGTACTACGGTTTCTTTTAATTAGCGTTCAAGTGTTTTTTATTTCCTCCCAGGAGTATATTGCGTGCTGCATTGGTGGGTTCCTTAATGTGCAACTTCATTTTCCCCCCACCCCGAAGATACTGTGTGCAGATGGGAGGGGGGGGAAGGGAGGGGGGGGAGGGGGTAAGAGGAGGGGAGAGATGGAGGGAAGGGATAGGGAGGAAAGGAGGAGGGAGGGAGGCGGGGACGTAGGGAAAGAAGATGAGATAGGGAGGGGAGAAAAATGGGATGGCGAGAAGAGGGGAAAGGAGGGGCGGGGGTTAGGTAGGGGAATTTCTTTAAATAGCATGCAAGACCCACCTCCCCACACGTCGATATACCTGGCATGCTTGCGGAAATCAGAAGGAAGAAAAAAAAGATTCTCCTCTATCTCTCTTTTAGGGCAGAGAGAGAGAGAGAGAGAGAAAAAAAGGCTTTAACACAAAACATCATCGTCACCACAGGCAGGAGAAAAAAAAATATATATCTTTCGTCTGACGCAAATTCTATACAGATATCATCATGGGTTGAGAGAGTTCGCCAGGCGTTGCTCATCACTGGTGCTGGCGGCTAATTTCATAGTATGGGGTGGGGGAGGGGGTGGGGAGAGGGTGGGGAGGGGGAGAGGGGGGGAGGGGAGAGGTGGGGGGTTGGGGACTACACGCAAATTATATCCCAGTTTAAATATTTGCGTAATGGAGTAAATGGTCCTCGTTATTGTGTCGATAAAACAGGTCATGATGTTATTGTTGTGGTTGTGGTTGTTGTTGTTATTGTGGTTGATGTCATTGTGGTTGATGTTATTGTGATTCTGGTTGTTATTGTGGTTGATGTTGTTGTTATTGTGGTTGATGTTATTGTGGTTATTGTGATTCTGGTTGTTATTGTGGTTGATGTTGTTGTCATTGTGGTTGATGTTATTGTGGTTATTGTGATTCTGGTTGTTGTTGTTATTGTGGTTGTTGTTAATGTGATTCAGGTTGTTGTTGTGATTGTGGTTGATGTTGTTGTTATTGTGGTTGATGTTATTGTGGTTATTGTGATTCTGGTTGTTGTTGTTGTTATTGTGGTTGATGTTGTTGTCATTGTGGTTGATGTTATTGTGGTTATTGTGATTCTGGTTGTTGTTGTTATTGTGGTTGTTGTTAATGTGATTCAGGTTGTTGTTGTGATTGTGGTTGATAAAACTGATAGCGTCTCTGTCAATATTAACTTAGTGATGTCATCATTAGTCTTATTATTACCAAGCCATTTCCAGTTTAGTTTATTAGTAGTACTGTGAATACGAGTGAAATATTTAACAACAGCAACAACAACAACAAAAACAACAACAACAAACAACAACAACAACAAAAACAACAACAACAACAACAAAACAACAACAACAACAATAATAATAATAATAATAATAATAATAATAATAATAATAATAATACAAACAAAAACAATAATAATAACATCAACAAAAATAATAACAACGACAGCACCACAAGACCAGGACGCGATCAGTTACAACACAGGAGATAACCAGCATTACATCACATCAGTAGTCAACAGCAGTGGTTGATAACACGACATGAGTGTGTGTAGTGATGTACGCACACACACACACACACACACACACACACACACACATTAATATCGTTTTATCACCATTAATTATTTCTCACAGTAACTCTTTACCATCAAGAGACTTGCTTAAAACACTCATGTTCCTGGACAGAGGTGTGTGTGTGTGTGTGTGTGTGTGTGTGTGTGTGTGTGTGTGTGTGTGTGTGTGTGTGTGTGTGTGTGGTGGAGTGTGTGTGTGTGTGTGAGAGAGAGAGAGAGAGAGAGAGAGAGAGAGAGAGAGAGACCACAACACAACAGCAAATGGTAACATACACAGCAGAACAGGGTACACAAACAGCAGACAACACAGCAAACAACAGTCATATCAGAATATCCAAAACAGCACAGATCAGCAGACAAGAGACACAGCAGACACAGCAGACAACAGCAGGAGGGGTGACAGAGTATGTCGTACTCCCAAGAATAATGTGACAGAGAAATCTATATTACTAAGGTCTGCTGCAGGCTTTACACTTTACACACACACCCAGGCTACACCTCACCAGCACTATACCCAGGCTACACCCGCACACACACACTATATCTACTACCAGTGGGTGTAGCGTGGGTGTAGTGGGATGGCTGAGTGTGGCGGGGTGTAGTAATTAAAGGTGTGGCGTGGGTGTAGTGGATGAAGGTGTGGCGTGGGTGTAGTGGATGAAGGTGTGGCGTGGGTGTAGTGGATGAAGGTGTGGTGTGAAGGTGTGGCGTGGGTGTAGTGGATAAAGGTGTGTGGCTGAAGGTGGTGTGGCGTGGGTGAAGGTGTGGCGTGGTGTAGTGGATGAAGGTGTGGCGTGGGTGAAGGTGTGGCGTGGGTGTAGTGGATAAAGGTGTGGCGTGGGTGAAGGTGTGGCGTGGGTGAAGGTGGTGTGGGTGTAGTTGGTGTGGTGTCTGTGTAGTGTAGGTGTAGACTGTAGGTCTCACTACACCCACCACTGCCTTTAAGTAAACCCAATGTGTGTGTGTGTGTGTGTGTGTGTGTGTGTGTATAGATCATCCTAGAAGAAAACCCGACAGGTGTGAGGAACAGTTTACCTGTATACCTGCCTAGCCAGGTGTGGTAACAATAGGTAGGTGATGCCGACACACCCCCACCCCCACTACAGTCGAGTTTATTGGCTGGCACTGGCATGCTGTAATGGTGTTATAGTGACAGCCTCCACTCACTATACCGAGAATTGATGATGGTGACAGAGAGGAAGAGGAGAGGTGAGGGAGTTGGAGGAGGGGGTGAGGGAGGTGGAGTGAGGGGTGAGAGGTGAGGGAGGTGGGGTAGGTGGAGTGAGGGGTGAGAGGTGAGGGAGGTGAGTGGAGGGGGGAGAGGGGTGAGGGGAGGGGTGGGAGGAGAGGTGGGGAGGTGGAGTGAGGGGGTGGAGAAAGGGGGTGAAGTGGTGAGGTGGGGAGTAGTGGGGAGAGCGACTGCATGAGGGGTGGGCAGGCAGGGTGGGGTGGGGGGTGAAGGGTGAGGCAGGGTGGGGTGGGGGTGAGGGGTGAGGCAGGGTGGGGTGGGGGTGAAGGGTGAGGCAAGGTGGGGGGGTGGGGTGAGGCAGGGTGGGTGGGGGTGAGGGGTGAGGCAGGGTGTGAGGGTGAGGCAAGGTGGGGTGGGGGTGGTGAGGGGTGAGGCAGGGAAGCAGCCAGGGGTTCAAACAGCAGGTTTATCCACTTTGAAATGAGATCCGTCACGCTTAGCCCTTCTCTTCCCTTCTACATCCTCCCTCTTCAATCCTCCCCTCCTCTTCTTCCCTCCTACTCTTCCTCCTCTTTTACTTCTCCCACCACCTTCTCCTCCCTGCCCTCTCCCTCCTCCCTCCCTTCCTTCAATCACCACATCTCTCTCTATAGGGGAAAGAGACTCACCAATACACAAACTAAGTATTTAAGAGGATATAACACTTAACCCAGAAACATACACGTAATTCATACTCTGGCAAACTTGAAATACATTACAGTTGTTGGTGACGTGTTGGAGGAGGAGGAGGAGGAGGAAGGTTAAGAGAGGTGCACAGGTATTAGTCGCACCTGTAGCAAAATACAACCTTCACCAACTCTCTCACTGTTATCAGCCAAGATGGTGTGTCAATAAAGGGTACCTTAATGAGATAAGAAGAGAGAGCTTATCACTTCTCGATCATTACGAGGAGGAGAGGGAAGAAGATGACGTCTTTGATGTGAGGTGTGGTACTGTGGAGCAGGGCTCATGGCATATTCTTCTCCTCCTTCAACCCTACCCTCCACCATCACCTCCTCCCCCTACCCCTCCTCCTTCCAACCCTACCTCCACCATCACCCCTCTTCTTCCCCACTCACCCCCTTCCCCTCTCTCACCCTCCTCTACCACCTCCTCCTCAACCCTCACCTCCACCATTACCCTCCTCCCCCCCACTACCCTCCTCTCACCCCTCCTCTACCACCTCCTCCTTCACCCCTACCCTCCTCACCCCCAAACATCTAATTTCAGTATTTGTCTTAAACTAAAAGTATATTAAGAGAACCTATTCAGTTTTATGTATTATTCCCGCAGTGTTGCCAGACAGACAGACACACTTACGTCAATGTGGTAATCTAGAGATCTGGTAACACTGCCTTCCTCCCCTCACACCAACTTACCTGTAACAAACAGGAAAAAAAAACATATTAGTTTATATTATTACTGACCTGCCGTCGACCTTAAAGAACTAATGTATGTAAAAGAGACCTTTAGTGTAATGACTATTCACCTCTTGCTCAATGTTATAATTAATTACCTAAACACACCTATAGAAAATGCTTGTTAGTAGAATGAGCAACGTGTGTGTGTCAGAATAGATGATGGGGTCCTTCGTCTGACCCCATCACATGACCTGCTGCCCCTCACCCCCCCCACACACACACTGTCTTTCATCCTGGTGACAAAATTCACTACTTACATTAACAAAATAAATCGCTGATGAAGATAATAATAAAGTCCTTTTTCACGGTGGTAAACAACAACAACCACCACTACTACCACCACTACAACTATTATGTAATCAGTTATACAATCAACACAACCAGCTGTAGCCAATCAACCAGCCTGTGCACCAATCAACAACCAGCCTGTACCAATCAACAACCAGCCTGTCCAAGCACCAATCAACAACCAGCCTGTGCACCAATCCCACAATGCAGCATCTTGCAGCATGTGGCCAAATTAGCGAGAGGAGTAAAGCATAAGTGGTGGTGTCGAGTGGAATGTCGATGCTTAAGGCCACGTCAACAAGATGTGCCAATCATGTGACCCACCACCTGACTTGATGTATCATATCAAAGGAAGGTTAACATGAGCTGTGCTGGTTTGAGATGATAACTGACATGATATGATGAGCTGCTATCTTGGGAGGAGAGAGGAGGAGGAGGAGGAGGAGGAGGAGGAGGAGGAGAGGAGGAGGAGGAGGAGGAGGAGGAGGAGGAGGAGGAGGAGGAGGAGGAGGCAATCACCGTGCACTGTTATAATACCAACAACAGCAACAAACAACAACAACAACTACTACTACTATTATTACTACTACCACCATGTTAAGTAAATGAACTACCATCCTCATAAGCAAACTGATTCCACCACACTGACCTTCCAACTACCACCACCTCACCACACCACACTCACCTTGTTTATAGATCAACCAATTATTTTTTCCTCTAGCCATCAGTAATAACAAACCTCTATACACTCCATCACCTATCTTAGTTAATTAATTAAGTCTTTCCCATACTTGTAAAATGGTCTATATAATTATCAAACACAAACTTTTATTCTTTTAAGCACACACATTTTCACTACCACCATTCACCACCACAAATAGTAAACTGGGTCACATTACCTGTATTTGCTCAACACCTGGTCACGCTGATGGTCACGTGAGTCAAAACATGAACAGATCCATTATTACCTGATCTCTCTATCATGTGAACATACATTAACGCGCACACACACACACATGTACGTACTTGCAATGTAATTAATAAAATTAATGAGGGAGACAGAGAGTGTGTGTGTGTGTGTGTGTGTGTGTGTGTGTGTGTGTGAGAGAGAGAGAGAGAGAGAGAGAGAGAGAGAGAGAGAGAGAGAGAGAGAGAGAGAGAGAGAGAGAGAGAGAGAGAGAGAGAGAGAGAGAGAGAGAGAGAGAGAGAGGAGAGACTAAAATCACCAACAACAAAACTAACACCAATAATAATAATAACAATAACACCCAAAGACCAACAACACCACTACACTAACAACGACAAAACAGCCACACACCTACACAGCCACGGTCGACTCGTTCACTGGTGGCCGACAACATCACCACAGCAGGAGAAAGTAATCAATTTCTACCACATAACACACCACCTCTACTCCTCCCTCCTTCGCCCCCCCCCACCCACCAATTCTATCCCCACCATCTAAATAATCTCTATGTTACTTTCAATTAATTTAGAAACCAACTTTTAATGTAAAGAGTTATTTTTTGAGCATTTTCTCCATCATTAACATCTAAGTTAATCTTCCTTATCATCTAAGTAATCTTTCATGTTATCTTTACGTTATCTATAAGAAGTCTTAAATGTAATCTAATGGGTTATCCTTAAATAAACAATAACATGTTAAGTATCTTATATGATATGACATTACGAATTACCAATTAGCGCCAGGGGCAGTATGAACTGGCAGGAGGAGGAGGAGTGGAAATCTAAGGGTGTTCAAGGCGATGGCCCTTGGTGGGGGAGGGTCAGGCAGGGTGTATGGGGGGTCAGGAAGTTTTCTGGGGGAGTGTACTAAGGGGGTGTCCAGCGATAGAAAATCATTTGAAGACCAACACCCGGCTCCCTAGCACCCCCAACCCCAGCCCCCAAGCCCTCAGCACCCAAGCCTCTCAGCACCCCAAGTCTTCAGCACCATTGGTATGTCACCATCAACAAGGACACACTCCACCCATCTCCCACGACAGCAACACCAAATAATTTCCAGCTACACCCCGAGTCTGAACACCATCCAGCAAGATCACAAAGACCCGCTGAACACAAGAAGACTGCACAGCTTCCAGGACTTGAAGAACGACTAAAACTTTAAATACACAACAGGTAAGTCCCACGTCCTTAAAAACAAGTGTTCAAGGTGTTATAGAAAGAAGTCTGAACTCCACCTAAATGTAACTCTTCCAGGGCCTTGAAGATCGACAACAAAGCCTGAACATCCTTTAAGAAGAGTTCAAGGACCTGCAAAAATGGAGGATCTGGAACAACCTCCAGACAAGCACCCTTGACTTTTGAGACTATAAAAACCAAGAAAAGGTTCCATCATCCGGAAAATATATCAAGGAGGCTGGAAAGAACCCCCAACACGTTCTGGATCCGACAAACCGATCAATCATGACAAAACCAGCAATCAAACTAAGTTACACCCCTGCACACTTCCAAGGAACTACAAACTGACTAATCAATGAAACAGACACCCCCCAGAAACATTCTCCAGGATCCTATAAACTGGCCAATCAGACTATCAGAACGTCCCCACAGGACCCAAGATCCCCAAGAATGAGTCAGGAGGCTGAAACAGGACAGGTACCCAACCACAGCCAAGGTGAAGACTACAATTCAGCAAGTACAGGGAGGGGAGGAGGAGGAGGGAGGGAGGAGAGGAGGATCCAATAGTAACCTTGACAATATCCAGTTCACCAAATTACCTGGTATTTTCAGTCAAGGTGTTGTGTCCAGCTTTGTTCAGTTGCAGGAAAGAGAGAGAGAGGGAAAGAGAGGCTGTGAAAAGCAAGAGTGGATGTAAAGAAGTGAGGTTGAGAAAGAGAGAAAGAGAGAGCCAGCCAGTCAGCCTTGTTACGTGCAGTTGTACTGCACCATGGAACAGGAATCTCTCTCAACACCAAACATGTTAAAAAATTTTAAGTCTCGTCAGCTAAACTTTCCTTCCTGGTAACACGTAACACGCGCGTCTACCTGGCTTCACTCCACCCACAAATACAACAACAACAAATAAACACCTTTACCTAAAAGTTACCATGAATATGATGTACAGTGAACAAATATATGAAGGTAATGTGCATATGATGATGATGATGATGATGATGATGATGTTGTGTCATCATTTCAGGTATGATAATAGAAGTTGTATTGTGTGGTTAAAGGCAGGAGGTGTTGTGTTAGGTGTGGTGGAGCTGTTGTTGTTGTGCTGTAACACCGCCCCCAGGTGTCCACTGGAGTCATTAACCTGCATTAATAAAACAGGACTGACCTTACACCGTCCAGGAGGAGAGAGAGAGAGAAAAAAAAAAAAAGAGACCGCACGTGAAAGTTGAAGACTTAAAAGGAAAAGTAAAAAAAGGTGGTGTATCTCGATCACTGATGCAATCCACACCCCACCACCCACACCCACTCTCTCACACCCACCCACACCCACTCTCACACCCACACACCAACCTCTCACACCCACCCACACCCACTCTCACACACACCCACACCCAAACTCTCACACCCACCCACCTCACACACGCCCACACTCTTCCACACGTCAAGTCAGAGAGGGCGGGACATTACGACAGGTATGCTAATAAAGAGTGAATATAACTCAAGTCAAGGACGGGTAAATATAACAGGTGTAGTAAATATTCTGTACAGGTAAAGTTGGCACCTCGGGCAGGTCAATATCTACCACCAGGAGTGCCAGTGCCAGTTAAAAGGCCATTAACGGAGGAGGGTGTCAGAATGGCATTGTACACCACACACACACACACACACACACACACACACACACACACACACACACGCAACGCACACACGCACACACAACACACACACACACACACACACACACACACACACACACACACACACACACACACACACACACACACACACACACACACACACACACACACACACACACACACACACACACACACACACACACACACACACACACACACTTTATTTACACGCCCTAGAAACACCTCGCCACACTCAACCAACACACCTGTCAACATGAGGGGACGCGATTATGCACACACCCACAACCGCTTCCAGGTAGCACACTAACGACCGCCAGTGCTAAGTCAGGTTAAGTTGTCATGAAATCACTTGAAGTACACAGAGTTAAAGTGACCACCCCCCACCACCCCATAAAGAGAGAGAGAGAGAGACAAGAAAGGCCTCAACACCATTAATTTCATCACTCATTAACAGGTGAGACAAAGCCACATCCACACACCACCACCCACAATAATGAATACCATCACCACCAGCACTATCACCACCACCATTAATACCACCACAACACCACTACAACACCATCACCACCAGCACTATCACCATCCTCATTAACACCACCACAACACCACTACAACACCATCACCACCACCACAACACCACTACAACACCATCACCACCATTACTAACACCTCCAAACATATAAACCACCAACACCACCATCACCAACACGCAATGTGGGTTAAGAGTCAACAGGTATGTACTGTTAACAGGTATGTACTGTTAACAGGTTTATTTACTATTAACAGGTGTATCGCTAAATTAACAGTTGTATAGCCAATTTAACAGGTGTATAGCTAAAATTAACAGGTCCATAGAAGTAATATAAAGTGTGCTCTGACAGGTAAAGAGATAACAGGTATATAAAGCAAACACAGGTGATGCATAATCATCACAGGTGGTCTATGTGTGTGTGTGTAATACGTTCAGAAACCATTAGGTTCACACATGATGAGGTTAGGTTCACACACACACACACACACACACACACACACACACACACACACACACACACACACACACACACACACACACACACACACACACCCAAATTCATCGTAGTGGTCACATCTGTTCATGTCCGCCACCAAGGTTGACACAATAAAAATATATATATCTTAGGTTCTTATGAAGATATTGAATGTTAGGTAGGGTAGGTTAAGTTAGGTAGGTAGAAGGTTAGGTAGGTAGGTTGCTAGGGTAGGGTAGCAACACAACCGGGAACGAAGTACAATGA
>NW_024720688.1:0-5632 GCF_018991925.1 Homarus americanus
GTGTACATTAGTGGCGCATGTCCCTTAATGGCGTGTGAACCTCAGTGACGTGTGTACCTTAATGGCCAGTATGGACCTTTGTGGCGTGTGTACCTTAGTGACGTGTGGACCTTGGTGACGTGTGTACCTTAGTGATGTGTGGACCTTGGCAGTGTGTGTTCCTTAGTGATGGGTGTGTCTTAGTGATGTGTGGACCTTAGTGATGTGTGAACCTCAGTGACGTGTGTACCTTAGCGACGTGTGTACCTTAATGACGTGTGTACCTTAGTGATGTGTGTACCTTAGTGATGCGTGTACCTTAGTGATAATGTGTACCTTAGTGATGTGTGAACCTTAGTGATGTGTGTACCTTAGTGACGTGTGTACATAAGTGATGTGTGTACCTTAGTGATGTGTGGGTCGTAGTGACATGTGTACCGTAGTGACATGTGTACCTTAGTGACGTGTGTACCTAAGTGATGCGTGTACCTTAGTGATGTGTGGGCCGTAGTGACATGTGTACCTTAGTGACGTGTGTACCTAAGTGATGTGTGTACCTTAGTGATGTGTGGGCCGTAGTGACATGTGTACCTAAGTGATGTGTGGACCTTAATGATGTGTGTACCTTAGTGATATGTGTACCTTAATGACGTGTGTACTCTAATGATGTGTGTACCATAGTGACGTGTGAACCTCAGTGACGTGTGTACCTTAATGACGTGTGTACCTTAGTGACGCATGTACCTTAGTGACGTGTGTACCTTAATGACGTGTGTTCCTTTGTGATGTGTGGACCTTAGTGATGTGTGTACCTCAGTGACGTGTGTACCTTAGTGACGTATGTACCTTAGTGACATGTGTACCTTAGTGACGTGTACCTTAGTGATTGTGTGGACCTTAGTGACGTGTGTACCTTAATGACGTGTGTACCTTAGTGATGTGTGGACCTTAATGACGTGTGTTCCTTAGTGATATGTGTGCCTTAGTGATGTGTGTACCTTAGTGACGTATGTACCTTAGTGACGTGAGTACCTTAATGACGTGTGTACCTTAGTGATTGTGTGGACCTTAGTGACGTGTGTACCTTAGTGACGTGTGTACCTTAGTGATGTGTGGACCTTAATGACGTGAGTACCTTAGTGACGTGTGTACCTTAGCGATGTGTGTACCTTAGTGATGTGTGTATCTTAATGACGTGTGCACGTTAGTGACGTGTGTACCTTAGTGATGCGTGTACCTTAGTGACGTGTGGACCTTAGTGATGTGTGGACCTTAGTGACGTGTGTACCTTAGTGATGTGCGGCCGTAGTGATGTGTGTACCTTAGTTACGTGTGGACGTTAGTGATGTGTGGACCTTAGTGATGTGTGAACCTCAGTGACGTGTGTACCTTAGTGATGTGTGTACCTTAGTGACGTGTGCACCTTAGTGATGTGTGGACCTTAATGATGTGTGTACCTTAGTGACGTGTGTACATTAGTGACGCATGTCCCTTAATGACGTGTGAACCTCAGTGACGTGTGTACCTTAATGACGTATGGACCTTTGTGACGTGTGTACCTTAGTGACGTGTGGACCTTAGTGACGTGTGTACCTTAGTGATGTGTGGACCTTAATGATGTGTGTTCCTTAGTGATAGGTGTGTCTTAGTGATGTGTGGACCTTAGTGATGTGTGAACCTCAGTGACGTGTGTACCTTAGCGACGTGTGTACCTTAATGACGTGTGTACCTTAGTGATGTGTGTACCTTAGTGATGCGTGTACCTTAGTGATAATGTGTACCTTAGTGATGTGTGAACCTTAGTGATGTGTGTACCTTAGTGACGTGTGTACATAAGTGATGTGTGTACCTTAGTGATGTGTGGGTCGTAGTGACATGTGTACCGTAGTGACATGTGTACCTTAGTGACGTGTGTACCTCAGTGATGTGTGTGTGTGCCTTGGTGATGTGTGGGCGTGGTGAGCATGTGTGCCTTAGTGACGTGTGTGTACCACAAGTGATGTGTGTACCTTGTGTGTGATGTGTGCTGGGCAGTAAGTGACATGTGTGTACCCTAAGTGATGTGTGGACCTTAATGAGTGTGTGTACCTGGTGATGTGTGCCTTGTGACAGTGTGTGCTCAATGATGTGTTGTACCTTAGTGACGCATGTACCCTTAGTGACAGTGTGTGCCTTGGTGACGTGGTATTGCCTTAATGACGTGTGTGCCTTAATGACGCATGTACCTTAGTAACGTGTGTGTACATGACGTGTTCCTTTGGCAGGTATGTGGACCTTGGTGATGTGTGTACCTCAGTGACGTGTGTACCTTAGTGACGTATGTGCCTTAGTGACATGTGTGCCTTAGTGACGTGTACCTTAGTGACACAGTGTGTACCTTATTGATGTGTGTACCTTAGTGATGTGTGTACCTTAGTGACGTGTGTACCTTAGTGACGTGTGTACCTTAATGATGTGTGTACCTTAGTGATGTGTGGACCTTAATGACGTGTGTACCTTAGTGACGTGTGTACCTTGGCGACGTGTGTACCTTACTGATGTGTGTACCTTAGTGATGTGTGTACCTTAGTGACGTGTGTACCTTAGTGATGTGTGGACCTTAATGACGTGTGTACCTTAGTGACGTGTGTCCCTTAGTGACGCATGTACCTTAATAACGTGTGACCCTCAGTGACGTGTGTACCTTAATGACGTGTGTACCTTAGTGACGTGTGTACCTTCGTGACGTGTGGACCTTAGTGACGTGTGTACCTTAGTGACAGATGTACCTTAATTGACGATAATGTGCCTTAATGATGTGTAGACCTTAATGACGTGTGTACCTTAGTGACGAATGTACCTTAGTGACGTGTGTACCTTAGTGACGTGTGTACCTTAGTGACGAATGTACCTTAGTGACGTGTGTACCTTAGTGACGTGTGTACCTTAGTGATGTGTGAACCTTAATGACGTGTGTACCTTAGTGACGTGTGTACCTTAGTGAGGTGTGTACCTTAGTGACGTGTGTACCTTAGTGGTGTGTGAACCTTAATGACATGTGTACCTTAGTGATGTGTGTACCTTAGTGATGTGTGAACATCAGTGACGTGTGTACCTTAGTGATGTGTGTACCTTAGTGATGTGTGTACCTTAATGATGTGTGTACCTTAGTTATGTGTGGACCATAATGACGGGTGTACGTCAGTGTCGTGTGTACCTTAGTGACGTGTGTACCTTAGTGATGTGTGGACCTTAGTGATGTGTAGACCTTAGAGACGTGTGGACCTTAGTGACGTGTGTACCTTAGTGACGTGTGCAGCTTAATGACCTGTGTACCTTAGTGATGTGTGGACCTTAATGACTTGTGAACCTCATTGATGTGTGTACCTAAATGTCATGTGTACCTTACTGATGTGTGTACCTTAGTGATGTGTGTACCTTAGTGACGTGTGTAACTTAGTGATGTGTGGACCATAGTGATGTGTGTACCTTAGTGACGTGTGTACCTTAGTGATGTGTGGACCTTAGTGATGTGTGGGCCGTAGTGACATGTGTACCTTAGTGACGTGTGCCTTAGCGACGTGTTATTACCTTAAAGTGACATTGTGGACCTTAATGACGTGTGTACCTTAGTGACGTGTGTACTTTAATGACGTGTGTACCTTAGTGTTGTGTGGACCTTAGTGATGTGTATACCTTAATGACGTATATACCTTTGTGATGTGAGTACCTTAGTGACGTGTGTACCTTAATGTCGTGTGTACCTTAGTGATGTGTGGACGTTAATGACGTGTGTACCTTAGTGACGTGTGTACCTTAGTGACGTGTGTACCTTAGTGATGTGTGGACCTTAGTGATGTGTGGATCTTAGTGACGTGTGTGCCTTTGTGACGTGTATACCTTAATTACGTGTGAACCTCAATGATGTGTATACCTTGGTGTGTGGACTGTGGTGATGTGTGGACCTTGGTGACGTGTGTACCTTAGCGACGTGTGTACCTTAGTGACGTGTGTACCTTAGTGATGTGTGGACCTTAGTGATGTGTGAACCTCAGTGACGTGTGTACCTTAGCGACGTGTGTACCTTAGTGACGTGTGTACCTTAATGACGTGTGTACCTTAGTGATGTGTGTACCTTAGTGATGCATGTACCTTAGTGACATGTGTACCTTAATGATGTGTGTACCTTAGTGATGTGTGTACCTTCGTGATGTGTGTACCTTAGTGATGTGTGGACCTTAGTGATGTGTGTACCTTAGTGACGTGTGGACCTTTGTGATGTGTGGACCTTAGTGACGTGTGTACCTTAGTGACATGTGGACCTTAGTGGCGTGTGTATCTTAGTAGCCGATGTGTTACTGTAGTGATGTGTGTGGACCTTAATGACGTGTGTACCTTGGTGAGCGTGTGGACCTTTGTGATGTGGACCTTAGTGACGTGTGTTACCTCAGTGACGTAATGGACCTTAGTGGGCGTGTGTATCGTAATGACGTGTGCCTTGAAGCCCAGTGTGTGGACCTTAATGACGTGTGTACCTTAGTGACGTGTGTACCTTAGTGACGGATGTACCTTAATAACGTGTGAACCTCAGTGACGTGTGTACCTTAATGACGTGTGTACCTTAGTGACGTGTGTACCTTCGTGACGTGTGGACCTTAGTGACGTGTATACCTTAGTGATATGTGGACCTTAATGACGTGTGTACCTTAGTGATATGTGTGCCTGAGTGATGTGTGAACCTCAGTGACGTGTGTACCTTAGTGACGAATTTACTTTAGTGACGTGTGTACCTTAGTGACGTGTGTACCTTAGTGATGTGTGAACCTTAATGACGTGTGCACCTTAGTGACGAATGTACCTTAGTGACGTGTGTACCTTAATGACGTGTGTACCTCAATGACGTGTGTACCTTAGTGATTTGTGGACCTCAATGAAGGTGTGTACCTTAGTGACGTGTGCACCTTAGTGACGTCTGTACCTTAGTGATGTGTGGACCTTATTGCCGTGTGTACCTTAGTGATGTGTGGACCTTAGTGATGTGTGTACTATAGTGATGTGTGTACCTTAGTGACTTGTGTACCTTTGTGACGTGTGTACCTTAATGACGTGTGAACCTTAGTGACGTGTGTACCTTAATGACGTGTGTACCTTAGTGACGTGTGGACCTTAGTGACGTGTGTACCTTAGTGATTTGTGGACCTTAGTGACATGTGGACCTTAGTGACGTGTGTACCTTAATGACGTGTGAACCTTAGTGATGTGTGTACCTTAATGACGTGTGTACCTTAGTGACGTGTGTATCTTAGTGACGTGTGGACCTTAATGACGTATGTACCTTAGTGATGTGTG
The DNA here is from genome assembly GCF_018991925.1 of Homarus americanus. NCBI lineage: Eukaryota > Metazoa > Arthropoda > Malacostraca > Decapoda > Nephropidae > Homarus > Homarus americanus. The sequence continues at coordinate 5,308 of NW_024720688.1, forward strand.
GACCTTAGTGAGGTGTACCTTAGTGACGTGTGTACCTTAGTGACGTGTGTACCTTAATGACGTGTGTACCTTAGTGACGTGTGTATATTGTTGACGTGTGTACCTTTATGAAGTGTGAACCTTAGTGATGTGTGCACCTAAGTAATGTGTGTACCTTAGTGATATGTGTACCTTAGTGACGTGTTTACCTTAATGACTTGTGTACCTTAGTGACGTGTGTATATTGTTGACGTGTGTACCTTTATGAAGTGTGAACCTTAGTGATGTGTGCACCTAAGTAATGTGTGTACCTCAGTGATGTGTGTACCTTAGGGACGTGTGTACC
>NW_024720689.1:0-15793 GCF_018991925.1 Homarus americanus
CATTGCCATGAGGATATCATACAATTCTTAAAGCACTGGTCACATAGGCGCATTTTTTTTAGCAATTTCTTGCCGGAAAGTTATTTCGAGCAATTTTCGAGAAATTCGAGCAAGTTTTTGAAGCATTTTTATTGACAATCGTGATAGTCAATTTCTTGACTATTTCGAGCAAGATTATCGGTTCAAAACCCGGTTAATACCATATTTAATGACACGAAGCGTATTTATCGAGTATTTACCTTGGCTATATATAACATAGATCAATAACATTATGTATAAAATGCACAAACAGTTTTTTACGACACACTGAGTTTATTATTTGGGTGGTGTTTTGGCGTGTTTGTTTACAAAACACAAGCCCATACAGCCGGTCATTCTCCACACACTAACAACCCTCCCTACTGTAACTACGATAGTTGAACCAGTCTATAGTAAACACTCGTTCCTCCTCCTCGCCAGCCACTTACGAGTCCCCAATAGTTTTTCTTCGCTTTCTCTCATTTCTTTTTAATAATAACAATAATACCAAGGATAGCTGCTGCGTCGTCTGCATTGTTGTTGTGATGTTCCGTCTCCCTTCTACTCGCACAGCGGCGTTAACTTTTTTTCTTGCTGTAGTAACTGAACCAAGAGCCACTCGTGTGACCACATTTGGAAGAAATTACTCGTAATTTCTTGCTCCAAATAAATTGCTCATCAAAGGGATCGTGTGACCGTAACTTAAGTCACCCTTTAAGAAAAACTGTAAATACTGATTCACAAAACTTAAGGATAATTTCTGACTTGGAACCATCGGTGTAATGCAGAAAACAGTTATTATATTCTAAAACCTACCCAAGAAATCTTTTACCCACTTACGATATAATTCTTTTCTATTCCATCAATAGATGTTATTTTACTTTTTTATACGTATTTTTATTTTAGTAATTTATAAACTATTTTCTTTATATACTTCATTACCTTTTAGTGTAATGAAGAGAATGAATTACAGAAGGTTTTTATAATTATATTGCGAACAATATTTTTCCTCGCAATAAATAAACAATAACGATGATCTTGTTTACAATATGGAGCTTGATGTCTTACTCCATGTTCGTTTATTACATTTTCTGCCATGCCCGACTGTTCTTTTCTTTCTTGTGGTGAAGGTTTTTGACAATTGATATATATATAAAGTTGAGTTAAGAATAATGACTCTGATATTATAGCCATTAGGTCCTGAATAATAAGTGGTGTCTAAGTGAACAAATGTATGATGTCTTCAATTACCAGCGTAGTGGGGGGTAACAGTGGGGGTAGAAGCGAAGGGTAGGAGTGAAGGGTGGGAGTAAGGCGTGGGAGTAAGGGGTGGGAGTAAGGGGTGGGAGTAAGGGGTGGGAGTAAGGCGTGGGAGTAAGGGTGGGAGTAAGGGGTGGGAGTAAGGGGTAGGAGTAAGGGGTGGGAGTAAGGGGTGGGAGTAAGGGATGGGAGTAATGGGTGGGAGTAAGGGGTGGGAGTAAGGGGTGGGAGTAAGGGGTGGGAGTAGGCGTGGGAGTAAGGCGTGGGAGTAGGGCGTGGGAGTAAGGGTGGGAGGTAAAGAGGAGATTAGAGATGGAGTTGGGAGTGAGAGTTGGGGAGTAAGGGCGTGGGGAGATGGGCGTGGCAGTGAGAGTTAGAATGGGGTGGGAGTGGGGTTGGGAGTCAAGAGTTGGGGTAGGTTGGGGAGATCAAGGGGTTGGGAGTGGGTGGGAGTGGGGGTGGGGTAAGTTTGGGAATTAAGGGGTGGGAGACAGTGGTGGGAGTGGAGGTTGGGAGTGGGGCATGGGGGAGTAGGGCGTGGGAGTGGGGTTAGAGGGTTATTAGTTGTGGGTGGGGATTGGGAGTGGGGGGTGGGAGTGGGGTGGGGAGTAAGGGGTGGGAGTGAAGGTGGGAGTGGGGTGGGGTGGGCGTGGGAGTGGGGTTGGGGAGTGAGGTTGGGATGGGGTTGCAGTGTGGGTGGGAATGGGGTGGGAGTGGAGTTGGTTGGGAGTGGGGATTGGGGATGGGCCATTTGGAAGTAAGTTGGGATTAGGGGTTGGGATCAGAGTTGGGAGTGGGGTGGGAGTGGGGGTGGGAGTAGGGGTGGCAGTGGGGTGGCAGTGGGGTAGGGAGTAGGGGTGGGGAGCAAAGAGTGCGAGGTAAGAGGGGGTGCAGGAAGCAGGGGTGGAAGCAAAGGGGTGGGAGTAAGGGGTATGAGTAAGTGGTAGGAGTAAGTAGTAGGAGTAAGGGGTAGAAGTAAGGGGTAGAAGTAAGGGGTAGGAGTAAGGGGTAGAAGTAAGGGGTAGAAGGAAGGGGTGGGAGCAAGGGGTGGGAATAAGGGGTGGGAATAAGGTGTGGGATTAAGGGGTGGGAGTAAGGGGTAGGAGTAAGGGGTAGGAGTGACGAGTAAGAATGTGGGACAAGAGGGAGGGGTAGCAGTGGGGGGTAGGGTTAGGTTACAAACTTCTATTTACTTCATCATCTGTATCCTGCTGGTGATGTTCTCTCTTTAAACAATTTGTAAAATAAATAAATAAATGGTCAGGTGTAAATGGTAAGAATTTAACAGAGTAATACTGAGGTATTACAAGAAAGAACTAAAAACTGTCCACTGTGTGTATCAACATTTTATAAAAGTATTTGTGAAGCTATAAAATACTTAGATATAAACTTTTAATTCAACTCTGTAATAAAAATAATTGCAATAATGAATCTAAACAAGAAATGAACTGGGTGAAAAAAATCTACAAAATACTAAAAATATAAAAAAAGAAGAATTACAGTAAAACCTGAATCATTGTAATAAACATTATTAAACTTTTCGTTGTTATGACCTAAAACAAACAAGGAAGACTCGTCTAGATTTTCGCTCTGTGAATTAACTCCTTGGATCGCTTTTGGGCAAGAGGGGAGTTACTCCGACTTATTCCGTGAAAATATTCCCAACTGTCCATAGAATCCGTTACAGTTTCCTTTATAGTAAGTGACTCACAAATGATTAATATTCCCATTCACCAATACTTTATTATATCAGAGAACAGTGCAGAGATAAGCTGGCCAATGAGCGATGGTCAAAGATAATACAGATTTAATACTGGATTGATAAGTACAGCTATAGTGATTTTTTTCATGTTACAGTAATAATAAACTTTATCAAATGTTATAACTACCAAAGTGTTATTTTCGTGATCGATACCCTGCTGCCAGGATTATAACATCGTTTAAAAGTTCAGTAAAAATATCATGCAGATTAAAACCTAACCTAGTGTATCGTAACCTAACTTAGCCTTTCCTAAGCTAACTTAGACTATCCTAAACTAGCCTAACCTATCCTAATCACACCAAACCTAACCTATCCTAAATTTATATATCATCAACAGATTTATAGATATGTTGGAGAAATAATTATCAAAAGTTTGTTGTCTCTGCAAATGTATTTTTAAAAAAAGAAAATGAAATTAAAACTTTCTAGAGAACTCAAGTGTGTCATGAGCGTTGCGGCTTGGTTAGGTTAGGTAACATTAGGTTAGGTTAGATAAGGTAAGGTAAGATTAGGTAAGGTGAGGTAGTGTTTGGGTTAAATACATTTTACTAATTTTGCATCAAAATAATCACGACTGAAGGTATCGGATAAAAAACCTCTGAATATAATTCTTTTTCTGGGAAAAAAATTTCTTTACCACTTATTTTTTGCCCCACTTTTTTTATTAAGTTTGATGAACTTAGATTAGGTTAGGTATTATTTAACTCTGAGTCATGGGTACTTATTGGATACTTGGCAGAATAACTTGTTATAACTTGGTCCTAACAAAGGCGGAGTCTAAGCAAAAATGTTCACTTGACCTCATATTTGGATTTCATTACTGAAGGATATTTACAGCTATACCACATTAATAAGGTCTATCTGCAAGTTTATTCAGTCATAAAAAAATATACCCTAAATGTGGACAATAAAAATCTTCTATTTTGGTACAAATTACTTGAAAAGTTGTAAGAAGACAAAAGCTGCATCTCTTCCATAAAGCGAGAAATAGAACAGCCAAGCCTCTTCTTGTCGTAAAAAAAAACTAATATTGTATTTTAGTATGTTGATGTACAAAACATTTTCTTCATTATTCTATGATAAAACAGGTCTAACAAGCATTATTAAAACATATATTATTAATTTTTTTTCATGCAATCCGGAAATAGCGACTACTATATCCAGGTTGATCGTGTTGAGGTCCTGTAAGTTACAGGCTAGATTACGAGCTCACTTACGGAGTTCGATGCCAAATATTTGTTTTGAGAATCCCGATCGGAGAGTGTAAGTCCAGTTACTTGGTAAACAAGTAGATACAGTGAAATAAACTACTGTACCTAAATATTATGTAACTCAAAATATATTCCCAAAACAGCACGTTTACAGATGAAAATAAAAAAAAGCATAAATAATACAAACAAAATCAATTAATATGTTTTTTATTACAGTATTTTTAAATATCAGAAGCGTAGGTTCAGCGCTTCTTTTGTGTCTTTTTCCCGGTGAAGATGTAGTCTCCCCGTGGCAGGTACTGGTCCTTTTGTACACGGCAGAAAGTGGTAGTTTCCTTCTTCTTCTTGTTGTTTTGGGTCTTGTTGTTTTGGGTCTTAGTGTGTTTTGTGGTCTGCAGTTTGTTAGATCGGGGGCCTTTCTCCTTCATCTGGCAAGGCTTCACCTCCACCTTAGTCACCTTCGATACAGTGCGTCGGAACACCATTGTGATGTACTGACACTAACAGCTCTCTCACTGAGGTCAAATCAAAATTTGACCATACAGAAAAAATTACGGTTTAATAAGGTTGGAATTTAAAGAAATTGACAACAAAATAAAGCTCTGTTTATCACTATAGTAAAGAGGGATGGTGTTTGTAAAGATGATGGATGGTGTTATAATATGTAGTGATGATGGATGGTGTTATATGTAGTGATGAAGGATGGCGTTATATTGTAGTAATGATGGATGGTGTTATATGTAGTGATGATAAGAGGGTAATATATGTAGTGATGATGGATGGTGTTATATGTAGTGATGATAAGAGGGTAATATATGTAGTGATGATGGATGATGTTATATATATATATTGATGATGCATGATGTTATATGTAGTGATGATGGTTGGTGTTATATGTAGTGATGCTGGATGGTGTTATATGTAGTGATGATGGATAGAGTTATATGTAGTGATGATGGATGATGTTATATGTAGTGATGATGGTTGGTGTTATATGCAGTGATGTTGGATGGTGTTATATGTAGTGATGATGGATGATATTATATGTAGTGATGATAGGATGGTTCTATATGTAGTGATGATGGATGGTGTTATATGTAGTGATGATGGATGATGTTATATGTAGTGATGATAGGTTGGTTTTATATGTAGTGATGATGGATGGTGTTATATGTAGTGATGATGGATGGAGTTATATGTAGTGATGATGGATGATGTTATATGTAGTGATGATGGTTGGTGTTATATGTAATGATGTCGGATGGTGTTATATGTCGTGATGGATGGTTCTATATGTAGTGATGGTGGATGGTGGTATATGTAGTGATGATGGATCGTGTTATATGTAGTGATGATGGATAGTATTATATGTAGTGATGATGATGGATGGTGTTATAAGTAGTGATGATGGATGTTATATGTAGTGATGAAGGATGGTGTTAGTGAAGATTGTGAAGTGAGATGTAGTGAAGATTGTGAAGTGAGATGTAGTGAAGATTGTGAAGTCAGATGTGGTGAAGATTGTGAAGTGAGATGTAGTGAAGATTGTGAAGTGAGATGTAGTGAAGATTGTGAAGTGACATGTAATGAAGATTGTGAAGTGAGATATGGTGAAGATTGTGAAATGAGATGTAGTGAAGATGTGAAGTGAGATGTAGTGAAGATTGTGAAGTGAGATGTAGTGAAGGTTGTGAATTGAGATGTAGTGAAGATTGTGTAGTGAGATGTAGTGAAGATTGTGAAGTGAGAGGTAGTGAAGATTGTGAAGTGAGATGTAGTGAAGATTGTGAAGTGAGATGTAGTGAAGATTGTGAAGTGAGATGTAGTGAAGATTGTGAAGTGAGATGTAGTGAAGATTGTGAAGCGAGATGTAGTAAAGATTGTGAAGTGAGATATGGTGAAGATTGTGAAGTGAGATGTAGTGAAAGATTGTGAAGTGAGATGTAGTGAAGATTGTGAAGTGAGATGTATCGAAGATTGTGAAGTGAGATGTAGTGAAGATTGTGAAGTGAGATGTAGTGAAGTTTGTGAAGTGGGATGTAGTGAAGATTGTGAAGTGAGATGTAGTGAAGATTGTGAATTGAGAAGTAGTGAAGATTGTGAAGTGGGATGTAGTGAAGATTGTGAAGTGAGATGTAATGAAGATTGTGAAGTGAGATGTAGTGAAGATTGTTAAGTGAGATGTAGTGAAGATTGTGAAGTGAGATGTAGTGAAGATTGTGAAGTGAGATGTAGTGAAGATTGTGAAGTGAGATGTAGTGATGATTGTGAAGTGAGATGTGGTAAAGATTGTGAAGTGAGTTGTGGTGAAGATTGTGAAGTGAGATTTGGTGAAGATTGTGAAGTGAGATGTGGTGAAGATTGTGAAGTGAGATATAGTGAAGATTGTGAAGTAAGATGTAGTGAAGATGTGAAGTGAGATGTAGTGAAGATTGTGAAGTGAGATGTAGTGAAGGTTGTGAAGTGAGATGTAGTGAAGATTGTGTAGTGAGATGTAGTGAAGATTGTGAAGTGAGATGTAGTGAAGATTGTGAAGTGAGATGTAGTGAAGATTGTGAAGTGAAATGTAGTGAAGATTGTGAGGTGAGATGTAGTAAAGATTGTGAGGTGAACATAAGAACATAAGAACATAAGAAAGTGGGATACTGCAGGAGGCCGACTGGCCCATACAGGGCAGATCCTTTCACACCCATCCCAGCACTTCCATGTGCCTATCCAACTTCGTCTTGAAGCTCCCTAGCGTCCCCGATCCTACTATAGCACTCGGTAGCCTATTCCACATATCCACAACTCTATTACCAAACCAGTGCTTGCCTATATATCTTTCTGAATGAATTTATCTAATTAAAGCCATTTGTTCTAGTTATTTTGTTATTACCAGGCTGGAACATCTCTTCCATTTACCCTTATTAATCCCACTTACCCACTTGTACACCTCTATCCATATCTCCCCTAACTCTACATACTCTCTAATGAATGTAAGCCTAAGCTTTTTCAGTCTTTCTTCATATGGAAGGTTTCTAATATTATGGATCATTTTTGTCATTCTTCTTTGTACTCTCTCCAAAGAATCTATGTCCATTCTATAATATGGACACCAGAACTGAACCGCATAATCCATGTGTGGCCTCACTTATGCTAGGTAAAGTTTCAAGATAACGTCAGCAGTTCTGTTACTCACAGACCTAGATATGAACCCAAGAATCCTGTTTGCCTTGTTGCGAACGCTAATACATTGTTTTCTAGGTTTCAAGTCGTTGCTAACAAATACACCTTGATTTTTTTTCACAAACTGAGTTTTCTATTTCCGTGTTACCTAGTTTATACTTAACGTTTGTATTCGTCTTCCCTATCTGTAGTACCTTGCATTTATCACTATTAAAATTCATTTGCCAGTCTACTGACCACTCATGTAAGGTATCTAGATCTCTTTGAAGGTGTTCAAAGTCACTGTCTGAATTTATCACTCTCCCCATTTTAGTATCATCTGCAAATTTACTAATCCTACTAGTTATGCCTAAATCAAGATCATTAATGAATATAACAAACAGCAGAGGGCCTAATACAGATCCCTGGGGAACTCCGCTTTTGACCGCACCCCAGTCTGACTTTAATCCATTTATGCTGACTCTTTGTTTCCTACCAGTTAACCATGACCTAATCCATTTTAATACTGATCCACCTATTCCATGTGCTTCTACCTTCCTTATCAATCTCTCATGAGGGACTCTATCGAATGGTTTACTGAAATCTAAATAAATTATTTCATATGACTTATCATTATCTACCGCTTCAAATACTTCTGAGAAAAAGCTAAGCAAATTTGTGAGACAAGAACGTCCCTGGGTGAACCCGTGCTGAGAAGAATGAATTAAGTTGAATGTTTCAAGGTGGCTTCTGATTTTTGTAGCAATAATTGACTCTAGCAACTTGCCTATGATTGACGTGAGACTAATGGGACGGTAATTTGATGCTATTGATTTATCACCCTTTTTGAAAATCGGAACTACATTTGCAAGTTTCCAAGCTTCTGGCTCTAGGCCCGATTCTAATGACTTATTAAATACAACTGCTAATGGATTACTCAACTCATCTCTACATTCTTTTAATATTCTAGCATATACCTCGTCTGGACCAGGCGATTTATGAGGCTTCAGTTTGTTAATTACTTTAAGCACATCGTTACTAATGTATTGATATTCATGTGTATATTTTCTATACTGTCGTTATATACCTTATGAACTTCTGGAAACTGTACTGGGATTTTCATTTGTGAATCGGGCGAAAAATGACTATTTAACGTACTACACATTTCTAACTCATCATCAGTCATTTCTCCTGTCGTAGTTTTAAGGGGACCTATTGTATCTCTAACCTTTGATTTATACAGTTGATAAAAAGCTTTGGGGGTATATTTCGATTCGTTTGCTACCTTGATTTCATAATTTCTCTTTGCTTTCCTAATTTCTGTTTATACCTGTCTTGTTAGGTTCTGATAGTAACCAAGTAAGTGATTTTCGCCTTTCTTAACTTTTCTATATACTCCTTTCTTTTTCCTAGAAGATCTAAGAGTCTATTATTCATCCATTTTGGTTGGTTCCGTATCGATCTGAGTTTTCTTTTAGGATGTGTTTATTTTGGGCATTATTGATTGTCGCAATAAATTGTTCATAAGTAGCTGCTAAATTAAATTCGGGGTTATCCCGTCCTAAGTTGACAGTTTCCGGAGGTGTGGGGGGGATTAATCTTTTGACCATAGGGTCATCCCTTAGGTCTCTCCTTATGCTACCGTAATTAGCATTCCTAAAATCGGGATCAAGGCCGAATTTTCCTTCTTCCTGCCATCCCATATTATGTTAAAATATATGGCTTTATGATCACTGTTTCCTAGTTCGTCTCCAATCCCAACATCTTTTGCTAGATTTTCATTATTACTGAGAACTAAATCGAGGATATTATTTCCTCTAGTGGGCAAGTTTATAAATTTATATATAAAACTATCCTGTACTACTTCTATAAAATCTTCAGATTCATTATCGCTAAGTTGATTTTTCCAATCTATGCCTGAAAGTTGAAATCGCCTAGAATACATACATTGTTTCTATCAGATGCCTTCTTTATTTCCTCCCATAGCAATTTACCATCGTTCCTACTCAAATTAGGTAGTCTATATATAACACCAATGACTACGGATTCACTGCCCTCACCAATCTCTACCCAAATACTTTCATTGTTGCTATTTGTTTTAATGTTTGATTTATTGCAGCCTTTTAATGACACCCTGATATACACTGCTACACCGCCACCTCTCCTTCCTACTCTGTCAAATTTAAATAGGTTATATCCTGGAATATGAAATTCTGCTAAGAAATGCTTGCTGTTTGAATTTATCCATGTTTCCGTTATTGCAATTATATCTATGTTCTCTTTACTAACAATGGCCCTGAGCTGGTCCATTTTGTTACACAGGCCTCTACTATTAGTATAATAAACACTCAATATATTTCTTCCGTTTCTATCTGTTTTACATTTATTACTTTGATGTTTGTTATTATGACTAACTATATTTTCAGCATTATCTACTTCTGTTTCACTACTTCCCAGGACCTGCTTGTTTTTTGACTCCCATTTTCCCCGACCCTCTCTACTGGCGAAACCCCCCCTTCGGAGTGACAATTTCACCCTCCAGGGATGCAGACAACGTCTTTACCCCCTCACGAGACAAGTGTACTCCGTCGCGACAGTACAGGTAGTCGTTGCCATAAAATCGTTGCCCGTCATCAATGAATGCCCAACCATTGTTTGCACAATGTTTTTCCAGTCGGCAATTAATAGCAATTGCCCTGGACAGCCATTCACGACCAACCCCTCTTCTAGGCAAGACACCACATACTATCGGGACCCCTCCCCTATCTCTAATCTTCCCCAGCGCCTCCCTATACCCAGGAAACATACCCTAGTCCTACGTTTCCTATCTCTCGCACAAAAAGCCCGATCCATAAACCTCACCTGGCTGAAGATTGTGAAGTGAGATGCAGTGAAGATTGTGAAGCGAGATGTAGTGAAGATTGTGAAATAAGATTATAAAGTAAACTGTAGTAATTGAGGTTAAACGAACGCGGGTTATTCTGTAGTGTATCCGTGTCTTGTTAACGTGGAACCAACATGGCGGTGGTTCTCAATATAGATACGTTATTTTGCCGGGAATTTCTGTCAAAACAAAATATGAATCAACCATATTTAGCCTAAATTAACCTAACGGCTTTATTATATATTCTAAGTTTTTTAAGTTGGATAGATCAGATCAGGTTAGGTTAAGTCAGGTTGGGTTAGGTTAGGTTAGTTTTGTTAATTTTGCCACTTAGAGGCTAGTTTATTGTGCCCCCCATACTCATCCTGTCAGCTGTAGCACAGAGAGATTACAAAGTGGTGTTAGATGAGGTAGGTGGTTAAGTTAAGTTTCAATAGGTTAGGTTAGATTATGTCAGGTTGGGTTAAGTTAGGTTAGGTAGGTAATAAGTAGATAGGTTATGTTAGGTAGGTGGGAAAGTTAGGTTTGATTAGGTTAGCTTATGTCAGACGGGGAGGTTAGGTTAGATTATGTCAGGTTAGGTCAGATTAGTCAGGTTAGGTTAGATTATGTCAGGTTAGGTTAGATTATGTCAGGTTAGGTTAGATTATGTCAGGTTAGGTTAGATTACGTCAGGTTAGGTTAGATTATGTCAGGTTAGGTCAGATTACGTCAGGTTAGGTTAGATTATGTCAGGTTAGGTCAGATTACGTCAGGTTAGGTTAGATTATGTCAGGTTAGGTTAGATTATGTCAGGTTAGGTTAGATTATGTCAGGTTAGGTTAGATTATGTCAGGTTAGGTCAGATTACGTCAGGTTAGGTTAGATTATGTCAGGTTAGGTAAGTAGGTAGAGGTGGGTAAAAAAGGTTAGGTTAGGTCGGCAGGTTTTAGTGTAGGAGCTTAAGTAATCCCGTAAAAATTTCATGTTAATTTTTGACACCATACATTATAATAATCCTTATAAACTATGTTAAGGAACTGTGGTGTCATTTTTTCTGAACGGTTTATTATAAGTTTTATGCCTTTAAAGAAGTTTTATTAAAGAGCGGCGTAATGAACCACAGATGTATTACCATTAAGTCCTAATTAACTTAAAACATGACTAATAACCTATGAACATGTAGTATTATATGATTACAATTTAACATAATATATCATGAATGCTGTTATAATATCATAAGTGTGTTACAAACATGGCTGCTCATATATGCCATCCTGTCTCTGGCAAAGAAGAGATTGCAGTAAGTAAAATTATTTGCTAAAGACAAATACTGGAAATTAAACATATACATATTACCATTATCTGAAAGCTTAGAACCACCGTTTTATATTTATTAAAAGTTTGTAGTGTTATACATCATGTGTAAACAAGTCACAAGTTATTATTTACGACATTGCTTCAGTCCTCGTCATCAGAGTCTTCTGTGTACAACAGATTCCTTCACCTTGTTTAGGCATTTCTCATCATCTGCTTGACAGTTACACATCTCGGTGCATGTCATGCTATTCTTTCTGATTCTTTCTGTATGAACATGACAATGATCCACATTTCCTGACGCCACATCCACATTTAACAAGTTCTGTGATTGCTTCTGGAGCTGGTGGTTGGTCTGATATTACTAGTATGAAACAGTCATTGTCAATCTTCCAGCCATGCTCTAATTGTGAAAGCATTTCACTGTCTGCATCACAAGACCACAGAAGAGCTTGATACCTTCCTCTCAATATATGATACTTTAGAGTTGCTGCAGTCGCTGGTAGTTCTCCAGCTTCTGCCTGCGTTTTCTTGAAGAGATGCCATCTAAGTTATGACAGTTTAGTGAAAGTCATTCGTGGACAGTAGAGCTTAAATACAAATTCCTTTAGACCAATAAACATGTCTGCTGGAGGGCATTTGGTCTACTCAGCATCTTGAATGCATCTAGGACTTTTGTGTTAGATTTCATCAAAGTGCTCCAACATGCTTTCTTTCCTTTGCCAACAAATTTTCCAATGCAGTCAGATCCTGTGAAGGCATGGAAACCTGTAAGGCTCTCTGCCCAATGTGTCGTCGCTCACCAGTTCCTGTTTTCATACTTGTATTTTCTCCAAGTTGAGGCTGCTTTAATATGCCAAACACATCAGTGTCTGGTGACTTGATATGTACAGTGCTGCCCTTCTGTGATGCATATACTGTATGTCCTGCTTAAGTTCTCTAACTTGTGATAGCAATTTGATGGTTGAAGTCTTATTTGCTGCTTTCCACGACAGAAGATTAACCTTGGACATCTTTTCCCAGATGCTCAATGGACCAACAATACGTTTCTTGACAAAATTTTCATAATTTTGTCTTCCAACTTCATATGCACATAGATTGTCATATTTGGCACTTTCTGGCATTACAGCTCCAGTTACCAAGTTTAAAAGAGCATCATTTTCCTAGGATTACAGTCACCAATAACATTGTGTAGCTTCTGTACATCAGCATATTGACGGCTGACAATAGCTGTAGAGAGCTCATGATGTTCTGTTCTTTTGTAATCTTTATGAGTTTGATATTTTATGTAATGAACTTAATTTGAAAACCCAAATGGTAGTATATGATCTTTTATCACCTTAGACACTCTGTGCGTCATGCCTCTCAAGTGATTTTTTTCCTCTCTTACTTCTCTGGACAAATACGACCTTTATCCCATCAGAAAAATATCACCATATATTTTCTTAATCTACAGGTGCCAAGGTTTATAATGACGGATGGTGTTAAAAATTAACCTGAAATTTTTACGTGACCACATATTGTCTTGTTGAGTTTCTGAGAGAACTTCACGGCTAAATAGCGCCTCTGTATTGATAGCCGGTACATGTCGTAATATCCACCGCTCAGAGTTAAATCTTTATGTCCGTTTATTTTGTCCTAATTTAAGTATCAAAGAGTGTTTTTATTTTTAAGTATCTTAAGTATCTTTTCCTCACTCTTAAGTATCTAAGTATGATGTTTTTTTCATTTTTAAGTAACTAACCATATTTTTGTTTTCATTATAAAATGTGATTGATATAGACAACAGAAGTAAATATCAGCTGGAGGTCGTAAACGAAGCTGATGTGAAGTATTTTGACTCACTGTTCCCACGAACTAATTGCTTCTCTGGTTTATACCGAAGAAATAAAACCGTCAACGAACCATCCGATTCAAATGTGTCTTAGGCGATACAGGGTGTTTAGGCGTCATTCTGATACCAAGAATGACTTTGTGTACTGTGGTGAAGCTGGGGGTAGGATAGGGTTGGGTTGGGTTGGGATGGGTTAGGATTACTCATGTGTGGGTATTAGGGTGTGTCAATTTTGTCAACATGTTAAAAATCAAATTTGGTAGTCAAAATATTGTGCCTCTTTATGTCTAAACTTGAGATTAGCAAACAAAAATGAATTGAAATAACCCTCACCTACATCAATTATACCTTAAAGTTTCAAATATCAGTATTTCAACAAATTAATGAGACTTGATTAGAATTATTCACTTGATATTAACTAATCTCATGTAAGCATATGGATTATGGAGTATTTTATGGTTCTATAGCTTGTGTACAATATGCATGTCAGAACATGAACATGAACATGAACAGGCTCTCCGTGTGGGACAGTTTAATTCTTGTTTTGACTTGTACCAAGCGTGAGGATAAGGCGCCCGGCTCACTCTCCTTCTAGATATCATAGACGGTGGTTTGCTCTCATTGCACTTGCACCTACTCTACCAGACGAATTCTACATTTTAATTATTGTAAGTAGGGCATATTGATTGTCGCAGTTACTTATATCATTGTATAAAACATTATGTTCTAAGAAATTATTATGTTATTTCTGTTACAGCATTTTTGATAAACAAATTGATATTTTTGGAAACAACAATTGAATTATGAAACATTGAAATATTTTTCTATTTGTCAGATAGTGTGAAGATGTCAAAATTGAAGACAAGAAGTCAGTTGTCAACCCACTTGAGCCTGCTAGTTGGTAAAGGGAAGGAGCTTCCTGTATCAGAACTTCCAACAGTGAGAGACATGCTAAGATTAGGGTTACTCCTTCGAGACAAAAATGCAAAGGACAGAAGGAACTATACAGATAAAGAACTCATAAATGACATGATAGTCCCTCTTCTGCATCAATGGACAAAAGCTAATGCACTATTCAAACCACCTGTGATTAATCAGTGTCGAACTATTGAGCTAAAACTAACGAAATTATGGCACAAAGCAGTTGAAACATCACTTGGTAAAGGAAACTTGGCCAGGAAAAATGAATTTCTGCACACACTTGCTACTCTGTTTGACATTTTGACCTGCAAGTGCTCCATACAATTATGTTCTGAATCCAACTGTTCTCACTCAGGTAAGAGAAAATAATTCCCACATTGATTGTGGTTGTCCTCGTGAAAAGAAGATCCCTGTTTTAGAGCTTGAATTTATAAAGGCACAGAGGACAAAGGCAGAAGGCCAAGGAAGTATGCAAATGGGTTCAATAGATTATTCAGAAACAAAAAAGCAGATTGCTAATGCCAAGAAGAGAGAACAAATCCGAGAGAGGGAACAAAAGAAGAAAATGAAGAGTGAAGAAGCCATCCAAAGAGAGGAAGAGCTGTGTCAAGATGTTTATCACTTCTTTGATAGTTCTTCTGATGAACAGGAAGGAACATCAGATGATAGTTCCAAAGAGCCATCTGAACCTTTACCAAAGAAAATGAAATACAACACAAGAAATATTTCAAACATTGCTTTAGCTAGTATTCGCCACCATGCTGGACTTCGTGAGGCTGCAGAAATTGCAACTGCCGCTTGGATAGATGCAGGCCTCATCAGCCGAGAGGATGTATCTTTGGTGATAGATCATAATAAAATTAGAAGAGCACAAGAAAAAATAATGAAGGAAATATCTGATCAGCATGAAAAAAGATTTAAGCGAGGGAGGGCTCTCCTGTCTTTTGTTTGATGGAAGAATAGATGACACAAAAGTTTTGCTAGAAGTAGAGGGAGTGAACAGAAAGTTTCCAGGTCTCATCAAAGAAGAACACTACTCTGTTCTGAGCCTGGTGGTCGGTTTTTGTTTCACTTTGCTCCCGAAACTGAAGTAGAAGGGAAGAAACATGCAGAGGTCATTGCTGATCATATTTTATGTTGGGTTCAGGAGAGAGGACTTGGCAGTTCACTGCAGGCTGTTGGTGGAGATTCAACTGCAGTGAACACCGGATGGCAGGGGGTGTAATGACGCATTTAGAGAAAAAACTAGGAAGAAGACTTGTTTGGATTGTATGTGATTTACATACAGGCGAGCTACCTCTTCGTCATCTCATCCAGGAACTTGATGGTCCTACAAAGAGCAACAACAAGTGGTCAGGTCCCCTTGGCATCATGCTGGATGAAGCAACACAACTAGAAATAAATACAACCTTTCCAAAGGTCGAAGTTGGCCCTCTCCTTCCGGCGTTGTCTGAAGGAGT
>NW_024720690.1:0-20977 GCF_018991925.1 Homarus americanus
CCCAGGTGCACCTCTGACACTCCCAGGCACACCTTTGACACTCCCAGGTACACCACTGACACTGCCAGGTACACCTCATACTCTCCCAGGTATACAACTGACACTCCCAGGTACACCACTGACACTCCCAGGTGCACCTCAAACACTCCCAGGTGCACCTCAGACACTCCCAGGTGCACCTCTGACACTCCTAGGTGCACCTCTGACACTCCTAGGTACACCTCTGACACTCCGGTACACCTCTGACACTCTCAATTACAACTCTGACACTCCCAGGTACACCACTGACATTCCCAGGTACACCCCTGACAGTCTCAGGTACACCCGTGACACTACCAGGAACACCCCTGACTCTCCCAGGTACACCTCAGACTCTCTCAGGTACACCTCAGACACTCCCAGGTCCACCTCACACACTCCCAGGTACACCCCTGACACTCCCAGGTACACCTCACATACTCCCAGGTGCACCTCAGACACTCCCAGGTGCTCCTCAGACACTCCCAGGTGCACCTCAGACACTCCCAGGTGCACCTCAGACACTTCCAGGTGCACCTCAGACACTCCCAGGTGCACCTCAGACACTCCAAGGTACACCTCTCACACTCCCACATACTCCTGTCACACTCCCTGGTTCTTCTCTGACTCTCCCAGATACACCTCAGACACTGCCAGGTACACCTCAGACACTCCCAGGCACACTCCATACACTCCCAGGTACTAATCTGTCACTCCCAGGTACACCCCAGACACTACCAGGTGCTTCTCCTGACACTCCCAGGTATTTCTCCTGATACTCCCAGGTACACCCCAGACTCCCAGGTAAAACTGAACCTCCCAGGTACACACTGACACTCCCAGGTACCTCTGACCTCCTGGTACACCTCTGACACTCCAAGGTACACCTCTGACACTCCAGGTACACCTCTGACACTCCCAGGTGCACCTCAGACACTCCCAGGCACCTCCTGACCTCCCAAGGTGCACCTCTCACACTCCCAGGTACACCTCTGATACTCCCAGGTATACCTCTGACACTCCTAGGTACCCCGGTGACACTCCCAGTTACACCTCTGACACTGCCAGGTTCACCTCAGACACTGACAGGTACACCTCCGATACTCCCAGGTACACCTCTCACACTCCCAGGTACACCTCTGACACTCCCAGGAATTCCTCTGACACTCCCTGGTACACCTCTGACACTCCCAGGTACTCCCCTAACACTCCCAGGTACACCCCAGACACTCCCAGGTACTCCACTGACACCCCAAGGTACACCTCAGACACTCCCAGGTACACCCCAGACACCCCCAGGTACACCTCTGACACTCCCAGATACACCTCCGACACTCGGGTACCTCAGACACTCAGGTACAACTCCTGACACTCAGATACCTCTGACACTCCCAGGTACAACTCTGACCTCCAGGTACACCTCAGACCTTCCCAGGTACCTCAGACACTACCAGGAACACCTCCGACACTCCCAGGTACCTCCGACACTCCCAGGTACACGCCGACACTCCCAGGTACACCTCCGACATTCCCAGATTGCACCTCTGATACTCCCCAGGTACACCTCTGATGCTCAGGAGTACACCACGCTTGACACTCCCATGTACACCTCACATA
The DNA here is from genome assembly GCF_018991925.1 of Homarus americanus. Classification (NCBI taxonomy): domain Eukaryota; kingdom Metazoa; phylum Arthropoda; class Malacostraca; order Decapoda; family Nephropidae; genus Homarus; species Homarus americanus. The sequence goes on from NW_024720690.1 coordinate 1,636, forward strand.
CTCCCAGGTGCACCTCAGACACTCCCAGGTGCACCTCTGACACTCCCAGGTACTCCTCTGACACACCCAGGTACATCGCTGACACTCCCAGATACACCTCAGACGCTGACAGGTACACTTCCGATACTCCCAGGTACACCTCTCACACTCCCAGGTACACCTCTGACACTCCCAGGAACACCTCAGACACTCACAGGTACACATCTGACACTCACAGGTACACCTCTGACACTCTTAGGTGCACCTCTTACACTCCCTGGTACTCCTCTGACACTCCCAGGTACACCTCAGACACTCCCAGGTACACCTCAGACACTCCCAGGTACACCACAGACACTCCCAGGTACACCTCTGACACTTCCAGGTACACCTCCGACACTCTCAGGTACACCTCTGACACTCTCAGGTACACCTCTGACACTCCCAAGTGCACGTCAGACACTCCCAGGTACACCTCAGACACTCCCAGGTACACCTCAGACACTCCCAGGAGCACCTCCGACACTCCCAGGTACACCACTGACACTCCCACGTACACCTCTGACACTGCCAAGTACACCTCAGACACTCCCAAGTATACAACTGACACACCCAGGTACACCACTGACAATCCCAGGTGCACCTCTGACACTCCCAGGTGCACCTCTGACACTCCCAGGCGCACCTCTGACACTCCCAGGTACAACTCTGATACTCCCAGGTACAACTCTGACACTCCCAGGTACAACTCAGACACTCCCAGGTACACCCCTGTCACTCCCAGGTGCACCTCAGACACTCCCAGGAACACCCCAGACACTCCCAGGTACACCTGACACTCCCAGGTATACCTCTGACACTCTCAGGTACACCCCTGATACTCCCAGGTATACCTCTGACACTCCCAGGTACACCTCTGACACTCCCAGGTACACCCCTGACACTCCAGGTACACGCAGACACTCCCAGGTACACTTCTAACACTCTCAGGTACACCTCAGACACTCCCAGGAACACCTCAGACACTCCCAGGTGCACCTCAAACACTCCCAGGTGCACCTCAGACACTCCCAGGTGCACCTCAGACACTCCCAGGTGCACCTCTGACACTCCCAGGTGCACCTCTGACACTCCCAGGTGACATTCCCAGGTACACCTCTGACACTGCCAGGTACACCTCAGACACTCCCATGTATACAGCTGACACTCCCAGGTACACCACTGACACTCCCAGGTACACCTCTGACACTTCCAGGTACACCCCTGACACTCCCAGGAACACCCATGACACTCCCAGGTACACCTCAGACTCTCCCAGGTACACCTCAGACACTCCCAGGTACACCTCAGACACTCCCAGGTACATCCCTGACACTCACAGGTACACCTCAGACACTCCCAGGTACACCTCATACACTCCCAGGTGCACCTCAGACACTCCCAGGTGCACCTCAGACACTCCCAGGTGCACCTCAGACACTCCCAGCTGCACCTCAGACACTCCCAGGTGCACCTCAGACACTCCCAGGTGCACCTCCGACACTCCCAGGTACACCTCCGACACTCCCAGGTACACCTCTGATACTCCCAGGTACAGCTCTGATACTCCAAGGTACACCGCTGACACTCCAAGGTACACCTCTGACACTCCCAGGTACACCCCTGACACTCCCAGGTACTCCTCTGACACTCCCAGGTACTCCTCTGACACACCCAGGTACACCGCTGACACTCCCAGATACACCTCAGACACTGACAGGTACACTTCCTATACTCCCAGGTACACCTCTCACACTCCCAAGTACACCTCTCACACTCCCAGGTACTCCACTGACACTCCCTGGTACTCCTCTGACACACTAGGTACACCTCAGACACTCCCAGGAACACCTCAGACACTCACAGTTACACCTCTGACACTCACAGTTACACCTCAGACACTCCCAGGTACACCTCAGACACTCCCAGGTACACCTCAGACACTCCCAGGTACACCTCAGACACTCCCAGGTGCACCTCAGACACTCCCAGGTGCACCTCAGACACTCCCAGGTGCACCTCAGACACTCCCAGGTGCACCTCAGACACTCCCACGTGCACCTCCGACACTCCCAGGTACACCTCCGACACTCCCAGGTACACCTCTGATACTCCCAGGTACACCTCTGATACTCCAAGGTACACCGCTGACACTCCCAGGTACACCTCTGACACTCCCACGAACACCCATGACACTCCCAGGTACACCTTAGACACTCCCAGGTACACCTCAGACACTCCCAGGTACACCTCTGACACTCCCAGGTACACCTCTGACACTCCCCGGTGCACCTCTGACACTCCCAAGTACACCACTGACTATCCCTGGAACTCCACTGACACTCCCTGGTACATCTCTAACACTCCCAGGTACACCTCAGACACTCCCAGGTACACATCAAACACTCCCAGTTACACCTCCGTCACTCCCACGTACACCCCTGACACTCCCAGGTACACCTCTGACACTCCCAGGTACACCTCTGACACTCCCAGGTACACCTCTGACACTCCCAGGTACACCTCAGACACTCCCAGGTACACCTCTGACCCTCCCAGGTACACCACTGACACTACCAGGTACACCTCTGACACTCCCAGGTACACCTCTGATACTCCCAGGTACACCTCTGACCCTCCCAGGTACACCCCTGACCCTCCCAAGTACACCCCTGACACTCAGAGGTACACCACAGACACTGCCAGGTACACCTCAGACACTCCCAGGTACCTCAGACACTCCCAGGCCACACCTCCACAGCCTCCCAGGTGCACCCCTGGCCTCCCAGGCCCACACCTCTGACCTCCAAATACCTCCTTGGCCTCCCAGGTACACCTCCGACCTCCCAGGTACACCTCCAGACACTCCAGGAACACCCCTGACACTCCCAGGTACCTCAGACACTCCCAGGTACACCTCTGACACTTCCAGGTACACCCCAACACTACCAGGTACCCCCTCTGTGCTCCCAGGTACACCTCTGACCTCCCAGGTACACCCCAGCCCTCCATGTGCACCCTGACCTTCCCAAGTACACCCCAGGCACTCCCAGGTACACCACAGACACTGCCAGGAGTGCACACCTTTGACACTCCCAGGTACTCCACTGACACTCCCAGGTACCCCTCCGATACTCCCAGGTACACCTCCTATACTCCCAGGTACATCTCAGACACTCCCTGGTTCACCTCTGGTACTCCCTGGTTCACCTCTGACACTCCCACGTACACCTCTGACACTCCCAGGTACACTTCTGACCCTCCCAGGTACACCTATTACACTCCCTGGTTCTCCCCTGACACTCCCAGGTACACCTCAGACACTCCCAGGTACACCTCAGACGCTCCCAGGTACATCTCTGACACTGCCAGGTACACCCCTGACACTCCCAGGTACACCACTGTCACTCCCAGGTACACCTCTGACACTCCCAGGTACACCCCAGACACTCCCAAATACACCTCTAACATTCCCAGGTACTCCTCTGACACTCCCAGGTACACCTCAGACACTCCCAGGTACACCACAGACACTCCAAGCTACTCCTCTGACTCTCCCAGGTACACCTCTGACACTCCCAGGTACTCCACTGACACTCCCTGGTACACCCCTGACACTCCCAGGTACACCTCCGACACTCCCAGGTACACCTCTGACACTCCCAGGTACACCCCTGAGACTCCCAGATACACCTCTGACACTCCCAGGTACTCCTCTGACACTCCCAGTTACACCTCCGACACTCCCAGTTACACCCCTAACACTCCCAGGTACACCCCAGACTAGGGGGCAGTGAAATTTGGCTCAAAGCTGCACTCTTCAGGCATTGTTCCTTATACATATCTAAGACTCCATGCCAAATTTGAAGCTGATATGTCGAGGTTTAGTCTGCCGCATTTTCTACTGAAATTTTTAAATTTACCTACAGTACTAGCCAAACAGCCGCTGTGGCGGTGCAATGTTCTGTTCAGTGTTTATCAACTTTTTTTTCATATCTCTTATTTCATTTAAGTTGTCTTGTCCTTGACCAGCGAGGTGATAGGAAGATGAAGATTGCAGGGGTTGACATGAAAGTGACGAAGATGTGGGACAGAGTGACGGCAAGAGAGAAGCATGATGCGGACAGAGTTAGGAGACAGCTTGAGCAAAAACATAGATATCTGGTAGCTGGAGATATTCCTTATGTTGAGGATAATTCAGATGATTCAAGAGATATTCCTTTCGTCAATACTGATGCTGATTTTGTCCCTGATCCAAGGGCTCTGACAGACACCAGTTCACAGAACCGGACAAGACTCCCTACACTGGCTGCCGCTTGTGACCGATACTTGATTAGTGATTATGCTGGAGCTGCCATTGCTACTGCCACCTTAACTGACTATGGCATTATAACAAAGGATGACAAGAGTCAGGTTATTGGACCACATACGCTGCGGGATGCGAGACAAAAATACCGATTTAAGAGGCAAGAAATTGAGATGGCTAGTTTAGATAATTTGACGTCACTCTATTTTGATGGTAAGAAGACCGCCACTCGTGTGATGATAAAGAATGAGAAGACCGAGAAATGGAGTTCGAGGATGATGGTGAAAGATCATTATGTCATCATGGTTGAGCCTGGCAATGAATATCTCACACATGTGACTCCCAAGACTGGACACGGAAAGCAGATTGCCAAAACTATTTACGAGTTTCTGGTGGAGAAAAATCTAACCCAACAACCCATTGTGTGTGTTGGTTGTGATGGAACCAATGTAAATGTAGGATCAGAAAATGGAGTCATTCATCATCTTGAAATGTTACTTGGTCACCCGCTCCATTATTTCATATGTCAGCTTCACGGAAATGAGCTGCCTTTCCGCGCAGTTTTTTATCACTATGATGGTAAACCAAGTGGTCCTGAGCATTGGCGTGGTCCCATTGGAAAGCAGATCAAGGAGTCTTTGTCTGAGCTTCCAGTTGTCGCCTTCCAGCCAGTCAGTTTCCCTGATTTCCCTGTGTTTAATGATGAAGTGGAGAAAGATCTGTCCTGGGATCAGAAATACCTGTATAGGATTTGTAAAGGAGTTATCACAGGTGTTGTTGAAGATGACTTGGCTGCTATTGAGCCAGGTCCTCCCTGTGTGTCAAGGTGGAACACCTTATGGAGTAGAATCCTCAGGCTGTATGTAGCAACATCAAGACCCAGCCATGAGTTGAAAAGAATTGTCATTACAATAATAAAGTTCAGTGCTCCAATGTGGTTTTACATCAAGATACACCCTTACGTAACACACGGCTCAAGGAACGTATTCCAGTCCCTGCTATATATGAAACACCTGAATAGTGAGGAGGAGACGATAGTGAAGAAGGCTGTCCAGAGAAATGCATACTTCGCCCACACAGATCAACTTCTTCTTGGTATGTGTGCAGATGAGGACATGACTGTTAGAGAAAAAGCTGTCTCAATGATAAGAAAAATTAGAGAGGAGAATCAGCAAAAGGAAGAATGCACTGGCAGATCTGAAGAGGAGGAGGAAGATTCTGATGCTGCTGTTGACGAGAATTTGTTAAACTATACTGATGAGGAGGGTAAAGATGGAGATGGGAATGAGGATGTGCCTCCTGTAGTCAACATGAGAAAGGTGGTGACTCCGAAACTAAAGTGGCAAGCAAAAACTATCATTCCATGATTAACTGGAGGAATGAACTCAAGACTGAGCCTCCTTACATTGCTTCTCTGTCAAATCTACAGGTTAATGACATTCTTGAGACACCATTAGTAGTGCCCAAGTGGCCAAACAGCACTCAGGCGGTCGAGAGAGGCATAAAAGTGATGACTGAAGCTTGCACTGAAGTGACGGGATACGAATCGAGAGATGGATATATTAGGCAAAGATTATTGTCTAGGAAAATGATGCCAAGGTTCCGCACAAAAAAGAATTTCAATATGAACTTGTAATGAGTTTCTATACGGTGTACCTGTAAAATAACATGTGAATTAAATCGATGTCACCCATGTAAAATTTATCATTATCCTGGAAAACATTAAATGACACCTAATTTTTGGTATACACTAAAAGTTGACAAAAAGTCGTTCGCGATGCGGCAGGTTAAGTATGCATGAAATGGCATGAAATTAATTTTGCACAGGTGTTTGTTACAGCCATACAAACGATGCCTGAAAAGTGCAGCCTGCAACTCAAATAAAAGTGTTTTTTCCCTGCCCCCTACTGGATAACTTCAAACATAGGTTGGATGGATATATGAGCAATAGGGGCCGGGTGTAAATGGGACTGCCCAGTATGAACCAATAGGCCTGCTGCAGTTTCCTCTACCAATACCACTCAGCACAATCAGCAGAGCCAGTTAACTTAAATTTCAATCAGTACAAAACAAAGCTATCCATAGAGCATCAAAGCAACTCGCACCATACACCACTAAAATACAAGAACTTCACGAAATATACAATATCGAACCACTGAACACACGTACACACAGCCAAGCTCAGAGAGTTTGGAGCAAACTTAAAGAGTTGGAGGACCCAAACCTCTCTCAGTTAAAAGAAGAAAAAAACACAAGAACACACACAGCTGGTGGCCTTGTTTTATTTCACACAAAGCCTGCTCATTCGTCTTATTTTTAAGTAATATAGGAAAATAGAATACACGAAGCTCCCAAGTGCTTTCATGTAATACACATCTTCAGGGATGAGTGCAGACTGTACTCATCCCTGAGGATGTGAATTACACGAAAAAGTTTGGTAACTTCGTGTTTTTTCATCATATATATATATATATATATATATATATATATATATATATATATATATATATATATATATATATATATATATATATATATATATATATATATATATATATATATATATATATATATATTACAGCCTGTTGGTGAATATCCAGTTTGTGCCCGTTGAAGACCCCACTGTGAGCATTTTCCTGATACAGTGTTGCAGTGTTGAAGAAAGGTTTCATAACTTGGACTAACAATTGATATTTCACAAGTAGCTGAACAGTTTTGTTGTGTCGCGAGCGTCGATTACGAAGTTCCTGTGTCATCATACAGATCTCCATATATAAGTAGACTGTGAAGAGTTGGCACACGGCAGTCACGCCAACGACCTAGCAACGGACAGAGCGGTATCCAATCATCAGCAGTTTCTGATGGACTGTGGAGAACCTCCCCTATTTTGAAGTGGACTCGTCTCTCACCAAGGTAGCAGCGTCTCTTCGTTACCATGGAAACGAAGAGCAGTGCGGCAGCATCACCAGGAAGAGGCCCCGCCCACTCTCCACACAACACTCGACTCAGAACTAATCTTGAAGGATCACGTTTTCTATACAGACGTCACACCCTGTATAAATAGGTATTTAAATTACATAATTATACACACATGAACACGTTCGAGAGATATCTTCACACAGATAGGTTCGTCGGATAGGATTATTTCAATGATAAAGTGTCGAATGTAAAATTAATGTATTGAAATTCTATAATTTACAGTGGTTCATAAGTGTCTGTTTACTTATTGATAGTTTAATTATTAACTACAATTAATATTCATTTATCTTATAAATGAGAGGCAAGTAATTTGCTTTTACTGTTAATTATTAATTGACCCACAAGAGACTAATAGATAATTTTCTAAGTTTCCAATGTCTAGTGATGATGACATTGCACGCCTAGCGCAACTATTTGCTCATAACCACTTCATAGATATTCAAGCACAAACTGACATTGACGCTGAGTCGGGAACACAGTTAGACGATTCGGTAGGAAGTAGTGAGAAAATAATTGAGGAATAATTTGACGACTAAAACCGTCGAACCTTAAGATCTGGTAATACATATAGTACTTCACCTCAATATACAAAAACTAATTCAGGTGACAGTGTGTCTGTTTCGTCAGAAGTAACACCAATATTAACCCAGTCCTCAGTTAGGAGTAAGAATACTAACTTATCTAATACTAACACTATAATGACTTCCACAAACCCTCACATCAATGTATAATGAGACAGACTCACAGAGAAGAGAATTACATATTAGTAGGAAGCACAGAGAGTAGAAATGTAAAGATAGGAAACTTGGTAGCGTGGCCGGGATGTTATTTACTCAGCGTCAATACGCTTATCTTCTCGTATGTCAATACACATATATCATTTCTTAAAGGGACAACTTGTTAAACACCTCTTCGATACAACAATATATTAATTCACTCAATGACATGGACACATTCATATCACTATTATATCGGGATACTAACACATTATGTTTTACGTTACTCGACACTGACTCTCGGACACACCTGAATGAATACACTTCCCACAGTAGGTAACTCACCCTAGATATCGTTCTGACAAGACTCACGTGTACCCTGACGTAGGCCCAGTGAGTGCTGGCTGGGCTGCCTTCTATGGGAGAATCTGCTTAGCTGGGGTTTGGTCGGGAAGTCCCCCTCCCGACCAGGGGAGAGAACGTGCGTGACTGCTTAGTGAACCGAGTGACGACCCAAACGGGAGAGAGATGACAGCAACCAGAATGAGAATCAGTATGACCAGAATAAGGATGGAATCCAGAATGAATGTGGACGGGACTGTAGGGCCTTTATATGGGGTCGGCCCAACCGGCCTCTGACCTCTAACCAATTATCACTAAACTGGTTAGATCTGGACAGCTGTGTGCAGGTGTGGTCCTCCCCAGGTGTCTTGGTTAGGTGAGGTTGTAGGTCACCCGGCTAACTCGCGTCATTAGCGGGCGAGGTCAAGTCCCTAGGGTCGACCTGAGGTATGTCAACCCGGAATGTGGTGGTACCACGGGGTCTGTAGTGTACTTGCTGTTATATGTGACATAATTCTGGGCTGTAAGCTTTGGTCTGACAAATAATCTTTACACCTCCCGCCAAGACCAAAGCTTCATCACAGAGACTGACGTCACATATAGACAGCAACATCACGTGTGGTATCAAAGATAATCCCTGGGGCGATAACATAGTCTCACATTTACAAACAACAATCTTATAGGTGTAGTGTTTTTCTACTGGCGCTAGTTTGATCTGACAAAGCTCACTATACCTCCCGCCAAGATCAAAGCTTCTATGCCAGGAGAAAAGGAAACAGCAAGTGAACAAATAATGAAAAAATCCTTCATATCTAGCATTGTATCCGAAACAAACTTGCAAATCAGAACAACAACAGGTGTTACATCTCCTTATCAGCCCATGTCAAAATAATAATTCATCTCAGTCAGTAAATGACTACAACATTGTGTTTCATAGTGCAAAACATTGATCAAATGAACTCATAGAAAAAGTGACTAAAAAGAAGGACATTCTTTGTAGTAAACATCAACAAAAATCAGAGAAAATACTTCAAAATACACAAAAAATGTTCCTACTTCACATATTACGGTATTACACATCGACAACATCAACAACATCCGTACATTAGTTGGGTCCAGCATAACTCACGTCTTCCATCCAGCTAGTATCTGAAAAATAGGGAATGGCGGCAGCTCAGCAGCTGTAGTCGGTTGGTCCTTCATCATCGACTTTCTTGTGAAGTCAGGACAGCACATCTTATGTCTTCTTTCTTCACATAGCACGTTTTTCTTTCTTCAATACCGCACTTTGTAGGTTTTGTCACCACATCATCTGACTTCTCCTCACTTCCTCCTGGTTTTTATACTATTCCAGACGAGTTTTCTGTCCCATCTGCGTTCTTCCTCTACGTTTAGAGCATTTTCATATTCCAGACGATTTTTCTGTTCATCTGCGTTTCTTTATACATCTTCATTTTCATATTCCAGACGAATTTTTCTGTTCATCTGCGTTTCTTTATACATCTTCATTTTCATATTCCAGACTAATTTTTCTGTTCATCTGCGTTTCTTTATACATCTTCGTTTTCCGTCATATTCCAGATGAATTTTTCTGCTCCATCTGTAGTTCTTCTCTGCAACATCATCATTTTCAACATATTCCAGACGATTTTCTGTTCATCTGCCGTCGGCCCCCTCCGGCCGGGATGAAGGCCGGTCCACTGCTTGGGCTGTCGTCTCCTTAGATGACTCGTAAGGCAGGTTCCGCGGACCAGGGCTCGCCCTCCGTACGTGAGTGTCGGCGAGACCAAAGACCGTCCTGTCTTACACCTTCCACAGTGGTGAATCCCTCCCTGGCTGGGCTCACCAGGGTTCGTTGTGTGGCGATCCATTCCACACTCCTTAACTTCCTAAAGTAGAAAAATATAAAATCTTCTTAATCCTAGACCAAGGGAGGACTTGAAAGAAGTGACGTGGTGTGTGGTGGGTTTCGTGCTGCCTTCATCAAGCTGCATTCATCACGCTGCTTTCATCATGCTGGTTCTTCTCTGCTCGTATGTACTGTGGTTGACGTCCGGCTGGCCATGGGTGGTACTGTGAGTGACATTTGACAGAGAAACAATCCTAAAGGGATGATGGATCAGTTGGAAGTGCATTCGCAAAAAAAAAATTCACTTCAAAAGATTCTAACTATCACTGTACTGAACACTAAGGGGAATAGGCGTGAGTTCTTACGTTCAGTGCGCTGCCACCATTGTAATGCTGGCGATGCCGTGGTCTGGTCGGGAGGTCTCCCTCCCGACCTGGGGAGGGGACGTGCGTGACTCTGCTTAGTGAACCGAGTGACGACCCGAACGGGAGGGGGATGACAGCAACCAGAATGAGAATCAGTATGACCAGAATCAGAATGATAATGATAATCGAATGCCCGTGGACGGGACTGTAGGGCCTTTATATGGGGTCAGCCCAGCCGGCTTCTGACCTCTAACAATTAACACTAAACTGGTTTGATCTGGATAATTGTGTGCAGGTGTGGTCCTGGCCAGGTGTCTTGGCTAGGTGCGGTTGTAGGTCACCGGCTCACGTCATTGGCGGGCGAGGTCAAGTCCCTTGGGTCGACCTGAGGTGTGTCAACCCGGAATGTGGTGGTACCACGAGGTCTGTAGTGCTCTTGCTGTTATATGCGGCATAATTCTGTGCTGTAAGGTTTGGTCTGACAATCACTCATTACACCTCCCGCCAAGACCAAAGCTTCATCACAGAGACTGATGCCACATATAGACAGCAACATCACGTGTGGTGTCAAAGATAATCCCTGGGGCGATAACATAGTCTCACATTTACAAACAACAATCTCATAGGTGTATGTTTTTCTACTGGCGCTAGTCTGATCTGACAAAGCTCACTATACCTCCTGCCAAGATCAAAGCTTCTATGCCAAGAGAAAAAGGAAACATAGCAAGTGAACATAGAATGAAAAAATCCTTCATATGTAGCATAGTGTCCGAGGCAACCTTGCAAATCACATTCTACAAACAATAACAGGTGTTACATTTCCTTATCAGCCCATGTCAAAATAATAATTCATCTCAGTCAGTAATATAGTTACAACATCGTGTTTCATAGTCCAAGACATTGATCATTACAGGAATAATATGGAACAACATGGAAGCATGTTATATAAAAACAAATAGAAAAATACGACACGGTCGTAACGCTATATATATATATATATATATATATATATATATATATATATATATATATATATATATATATATATATATATATATATATATATATATATATATATATATATATATATATGCTGATAACCACAAGGAAAGAAGAAAACACGAAGTTCCCAAGCGCTTTCGTGTAATTCACATCTTCAGGGGTGAGTACAAACCAAGGTGTATATATACAGAGGAGGGTGAGACCAGGTCCACAATGGTCAGGTATTAGGTAATGACCCTACTAATCTTTAAATAGCACACAACGGTTGGTGATCAGGTCAGATGGTCAGGTGACCCGGCCTTCTCACCTGGTTACAAATCTTCTGGTCTCACCCTCCTCTGTATATATACACCTTGGTTTGTATTTCTCTCCACTCATCACATCGCTCCTGAACGAAGAAGACCTCTCAACAAGACCTCCTGCTGGACCCGGAACTCTGAAGACCGCCCTCTCCCTTGTACCATTGTTGGCCATCTTCCCGGACCGGACCACCCACGACTGTCATCGTCCACAACAACTCACGAGCGTTCTCGGTTTATCGAGCATTAGCTTGCCCTCCCCACTGGTGGTGTGAGTGACCCACACTCCAGCTGGAGAGCAGTTATAGCGCGATATTCCCGGCGTGGTTTGAGCTCTTTTCCTTCTACTACTATTTTTCCTTTTTCGCTCTGGCCTAGGGACCTGCACCCTCAAAAGTGTATTCGTCCTGCGGTCCCCCCTGTAACTGTTCACCTCCCTCCCAGGAGATTGTGAACACGAAAGGGGGTCGGAGCAAAACCCTCCCCAGCCGAGTCTTTCCAGGAAAACCGTGATCGTGCGGGTCCACCTGGAAAGAGGGTAGCCATCCTTATCCTTCCCAAATAGGCACACTTAGCTCACGTCTATAAGTGAGCAGTCACATACACTAGGAAGTAGGCTTCCCCAATCGGGGCTCCGTGAGAGAAGCTCAGGAACCACTCTACGACCACCAGCTAGTGGGGAGTGCTGTAATTCCTTTGCTATTTACTCAACCGGAATAGGTAGGATCTAAAAAAAAAAAAAAAAAAAAAAAAAAAAAAAAAAAAAAAAAAAAAAAAAAAAAAAAAAAAAAAAAAAAAAAAACAACCCGGTTATGGAGCGCGTACGCCCTCCTAACCGCGATCCCCGCCTGAACCGCCAACCTGACGACCCGAACCACGACAGGCTTCGCACAGAGAAAGCAGACCAGTTACGCGCCTTCAACGAAGCCCTGAAAAGTAGGAACTCTGCCACCACCTCCAACAACTCCACCACCACCACCACCTCCACCACCACCACCACTGCTACCGCTACTGAGGACAACTGGACGAAGGTAGAAAATAAGAAACGCCGACGTGCCTTTTCGGGAAACGATTGCCGTCAAGCAGCCCCCAAGGCACCCATCACCACCACCAGCTCACCTCCAACGACACTGCCAAAATTCCGGATCACGAAAACGGACGCAAAAACAACATATGCCGCCGTCACAGAGATGGAAAAGCAAAACCCACTGGCCAAGTTCTCAGTGCGGCCCAACCTAAAGGGGGAGATGATCGTTCACCCCAAAGACAAGAACTCCGCCACCACCCTCGACACTTACCTACAAAACACCACCACCATTACTTCAACCAAGCTAGACCCCGCCCAGAAACTGATGAAGTCGGTAGTCCTCCGGTACCCAAAGGAACTACCTCTCGAACCCCTGGAGAACCACCCGAAGATCCTAAAAGCCGAGAGATGCTCTCCCCTGTCCGACAAGACGGCCACCACGAAACAAGTCCTCATAACGCACTACGGCTCACCCCCCAGCACCATAGACCTCAAAACCTGGGGGATCTACGAAGTGAGGCCCTTCGTCCCAGAGCCCCTGCGATGCTTCAGATGCCAGAAATACGGGCACCATCAGACAAGGTGCACGTACAGGGAAATCTGCGCAGTCTGCGCACAGAAGCACGGCACACAGTCCTGCCTCACCAAGCTGAAAAATGGGGAAAAAATTGCCCCCAAGTGTGCCAACTGCGGGGGCAAACACCACGCCTGGAATCCTGGATGCTCCGAGAGAACAAAGAGGGTCCAGGCAAACCGACCAGCAGCAAGACCGGCCCCCACCGCCTACACACCAGCCCCACCAAGTACCTTCGTGTGGGGAACCCAAAGGCCCAAACAATTAAGACAACCTCCTCAGCCAGTCAACACCCAAAGTGTAGCCCAGTTTCCGGGCCTCACTACAGCCACACCTCAGCCACCCAAGCAGCAGACAACGACAACCACGAGAAAGACAAAAGAAGCACACACCAAGGCACCAGGAGGAATGATACACATATCAGACCTAGCCAAGGTACTGACATCCTTCGCGGAGGGCCTAGCCGGACTACTGGGCCACAAGATCCAACCCACACAGCTCCAAATACTCATGGGGAGCGTCCTCGGGCAAGTCGCCACAGCTCCAGCCACCTCAGTGGAGGAAGCCACGCCGGTCCGCACACGAGTAACAGCCGAGGTACACTCTACACCGAAGAAGGCCACCAGAGAACCCAAGACACCGACAGCTCCCAAGATACCGACAGCTCCCAGAAAGAAACTGGACGTTTCAACTCCCCTGAACCGAACCACGGCCCAGAAGGCAAAAACCACAGAACACGAAGACATGGACCTGATTCAGTTGGAATCGAACTTGGACATCTCCATCGAGGACCACCAGAAGTCCCCGATGAAACAGTGGTGGAAAACGTCAGCACCCTGAACATCCTAACATGGAATGCTCAGGGCATCAAAAACAAGAAACACCTCCTACAAGAAGCAGCAGCCAAGGACAAGCTTGACATCATACTCCTACAAGAAACACTTCTACAAGAACACCACTGTTTCAAATTCAGCGGTTACAAGACATACAGGAGGCATTTCACGCAGGCGTCAACAAGAGGATGTATGATCTTGGTCAAGTCAAGCATACCCTCCGCCGATGTCACGCAGCAATTTCCATGTGGGGAAAACATCGAGACACAGGCCGTCAAAGTAACCCTCCAAGAACGGGAATTAACTGTTCACAACATCTACAAGAACCCAAGGGGCTCACTGGAGGTTACTCAATTATTTGCTTCGGCCGCTGACCACGCCACACTCATAGGAGGGGATTTCAACGCACATCATCCCTTCCTAAGCTCGGCAAGCCCCACAAATGAAGACGGCCTACACCTATACACCACCTTTCAAGATACACCCGAGATCTGCCTCCTGAACACCGGAGAGCCCACCCACACTAGGGGAGGAAGGCTAGATCTAACCTTCGTCTCCAGTGCACTACAGCCTTCGGCCTCCTGGCAGATACACCCCACGCTGACCAGTGACCACTTCGCCACCCTAACAACGCTGAAGGTGAACAAACTCCCCACTCCACCCCCCCCGAGATGGAGATACAACACTCAAAAGGCAGACTGGGGACTCTTCAAGAAACACCTGGCTAAGTGGCGCGAAAAATCACAGCCGGCCGGCGCAGCACCCGCGGATGAGACAACCCTCCACCACCAATTGGTCGAGGCGTTTCACCTAGCGGCAGAAGAGGCTATCCCAAAAACAAAACCCACATCAAGACAGTACAATGATTACTGGTACTACTGTCCCAGGGTGAAAGAACTCAACCACAGAGTGAACATGGCCCGAAGAAACTACAGGAGACATCCCACGGCAACAAACAGACATCTCCTGCAAGTCATAGTCAAGGATACCAGGGAAGAGAAGGAAGAAATTAAAAACGCAAGCTGGCTCAAGTGGTGCTCCGAACTGAACGAGCACACCACCCTTGGCAAGATGTGGGCCCAGATCCGAAGGGCATCTGGGAAGGCAACACCACCACCACCAACTCATCCCAACCCAGAAGAGGAAGCCGAGAGACTTGCAAAACTGTTCTCTGACCGAGCAGCAACGAAGAACCTCCCGAGACAGGCGGAGGAGACACAACGGCGTCTGCGACAGGTCAGACTCCAGATGATCCAAGAGGCCTGCAACAGTGAAGATGACACTGACAGACCATTCAACCAGCAAGAACTCCAGAAGTCGCTAAAACGAAGCAAGGATACAGCTCCAGGGGCCGACAGGATAACCTACTCCATGCTCTCTCATGCCGGTACAGCCGGACACGAGGCTCTGCTGCAAGCCATCAATGCTTCGTGGACAGCACAAAGACTCCCACCGGAATGGAAGAAGGCAGATATACAGCCCATTCCGAAGCCCAGAGAACCAGACAAGCCGAGGCCCATCTCCCTTCTCAGCTGCATAGCGAAGACCGGAGAAAGAATGGCTCTCAACCGACTCAAGTGGAAAGTAGGCAGCCCACACCCTCACATCTTTGCTTACACCGAGAACACCGGCACAGGCAACAACATCGCCGAGATACTCAGCACAGTGGACAACAAACCAGCTCTGGTGGTCTTCCTCGACCTGGAGAAAGCCTTCGAACTAGCAAATCCATTGGCCATTACAACTACGCTCGCTAAAAAAGGCGTCAAAGGAAGGTTGCTGGGGTGGATCCAGAACTACCTCACACAGAGAGAAGCACGAGTACGCTTTCAGGGAGCAACCTCAAGCTACAGGGTCCACGAAAACGGAACCCCACAAGGAGGCATCCTCAGTCCAATGCTGTTCAACGTCCTGATGGAAAATCTGGTCAAACTTCCCTTCAGACAAACAGCCAAGCTCCTATGCTATGCAGACGACTTACAGCTTATAGTAAGAGGATCGAACAGACTAGCCAACACGCAACACGCACTCCAACTTATAGAAGAGGAGTGCAACAGACTTGGACTCAAGATAAATCCAGCCAAGTCGAAAGCGATGGCCATCTGCACAGACACACCAGACAAGTTGCTCTCCATACAAAACACGCCGGTAGTCTGGACCAACGCCCACCAGTGTCTTGGAATCTGGTTTGACCAGAAACTCACCTTCAAGCCGCAACTCGAGTATCTCAGGCACAGGACGAAGAGCAGACACAATATAATGAGGTCGCTCACCAGCAAATCCGCAGGAGCAAACCTTCATGTGCTCAAAGCCTACTACACAGCCGCCATCAGATCGCTGGTAGATTACAGTGCTCCAGCACTCATTGGACTGAGAGAAGACCAAATAGCTAAGCTAGAAGTCATTCAAAACAATGCTCTCAGGACCATGCTCGGAGCACCCATGTGGACCAGAATTTGCAATCTGCAAATGGAAACCGAGCTACCACCCCTGGCAGTACGGGTCAAGCAGGTGACAGCCGGTCTCCTCGCCAAAATCTGTAGAGCAGACAAGCCCACAGTTGCCAAGATTCGAATCAGTGCCTCCCTCCACCTCGACCACAGAGTGCGAGGGGCCACCTGGTCGCACGAGGCAAGCGAGGTCATCCGACACCTGCAAGCAGAAACACTCGTCAAGAACAACCAAGACACACGAGACAATGGTTACACTGTTCCTCCACCATGGAGCCCTCCACCAGCCACACTCAAATTCACTGACCTCGGCGATAGTAAAGCCAACCTCCAGAAGGAGGACCTCCAAAAAATATCTCTCCAAGCCATAGCCACCGAGACACCGGCTGATGCAGCATCATACTTCACAGACGGCTCGGTGGACCCAAAACATCACAGATCCGGAGCGGCCTTCTACACCCAAGGTCAGACCCTCAAATGGAGACTTTCCAACGACTGCTCCACCCTACAAACAGAACTGGTAGCAATCTCAAAGGCCCTACAACACGCTGCAACACAACACAACAAGTCCGTCATAATTCACACGGACTCGAAATCGGCCATGCAGGCGCTGCAACACAGTCAACCAAGAGACAACGTCCACATCATCACCTCGATCCTCGCACAGCTACAGGAATTCCAAAGCCAAAACCGACCAGTCGTCTTACACTGGATTCCCAGTCATGTAGGGATCGGAGGAAACGACGTGGCAGACGAAGCAGCCAAGGCAGCTACACGTTCCAGTAGCGTACACATCCAAGTTCCAGCAAGTGTGCAACAGATCAAGAATCACCTCAGAAAGACTACCAAGCTCCACATCAAAAAGAGCTTCCTTCACGCACTCAACGCTGGTTCCCAATCAGCCAAATGGTACCTGGCGGCCACAAAAGGGGAACCACCTTTCGCAGACAAGAAAACTCCAAGACAAACCCAAGTCAGCCTTCACCGACTACGACTAGGGTACAAGTGCTCCTGGCAGATGATCGGAAACGACGTCATGGAATGCACCTACTGTCAGGAGCCAGCAGCCAACCCACTTGAACACTATCTCCTCGATTGCGAGGTCACACAAAGCCTCCGAGACAGAACTCAAATCTCCCAAGAAACACACACAACACCAGCGGCCACTCTAACCCGAAAGGCCCACACAGACCACATTCACCACCTACTCCGGGTCATCACACGATACCCAACACCCAGATAGCTTAGAAAGCATTCTCTCCCAGCAAGTGCGGACCCCAGTTCGGGGGGCGCGCCACTCCGAGGCTGACCACGTCCAAGAGTGGGGGCCGGTGGTAAGCGTCCACTGATCGGGGGTCCGCTCACACTTGCAACCTGCAGTATCCCTCCAATCTGCAGGTGGGACCACCTCCAATCCCAATCCGGTCTGGCTGCTCCTGGAGCTCCAGCCGGAACCACCAAACGGGCCGCCTATAGGCAAAGGACCGTGTCGGACTACGGTCCGACAATCTATACAACAACAACAACGAAACTAAAAGTAATCAAGAATTACTTAAGATCTACTATGAGCACCTTGCGGTTGAGAAATCTTGCTATACTGTCTATAGAGCGACAATTGACAGATGAAATAGTTTTGGACAATGTCATTGAAGAATTTGCCAACAAAAAAACAAGAAAAGTTACTTTGTAGAAAGTTGTAGTTTTAATTTCAGAAATAAAGATGGTCCTAATTTTTTACACTTTTTTTACTTTTTTCCCTATCCTATATGTCGTTTTTGCTTTTTGTTTAACTGTTACTTATAAAGTTTAAGTATGTTTGGTGTGTATTTAAAGCATACTATATTTGAGTATGTGAAAGTACAGTAATATTATAATGGTACACAAACTATTTAATATATATATATATATATATATATATATATATATATATATATATATATATATATATATATATATATATATATATATATATATATATATATATATATATATATATAAGAGTGAGCCAACAGCAATAAGTATTTTTGTGGGGGCAAGGGGGGGGGAGGAGGCGGCAACTAAGGGTTGCCCCTGGCGGCAATAATACTACCTAGCTACGCTACTGAACGGGTAGAGCAGTGGTGACGAAACGGGCAGACTCCATTTATATGTTTTATGTAGAAGAATGTAAAAAATAAATAACTGTGTAATACAAACACTTTTATCACCCAATATAAGAGCATAAAACAATAAAATAATACACAGATCAAGTTATGATATAATAAAAGAATATTTACTTTTATCCTCTTGGCAGTACAGCTCAAACACTGATTCATTTATAAAAGTTAACCTTTGAAAATTAATGTTAACTCATAGCACAAATTTTCATAGCCGAGGTGTACCGTAACAGAGACTAATGAATATATATGTAAAATTATCGGCCAAAGAAAGTATATAAAGTACTTTCCTTGGTACTGGGGGGAGGGGAGCTGATCAGTGTTATAATATTACCACGAACTAGTTTATTTATTACTTAACCTCAACTAACTAATATTTACCTAACATAACTACCTGATGATAGTTAATTATTACTCAGTGTTACT
>NW_024720691.1:0-18327 GCF_018991925.1 Homarus americanus
GATTAAACATGTATAAAATGAGACGTGGAATGGTATTAGCTGGAGGAGTTTTACACTTACGACGGACTATAGGCTACAGCTGAAGGATATACGCAAACCATATACAAATATATCTTGGCGTTTGTGGTAAAGGTAATAACCATCATCAGAACCATCTATAGAAATAAGAAACAACATTGTTCAGAAAACGAAATGTTTTGAAAAAAGATGAACAGTGAAGCCAAATGCATTTATGGTAACAACGGGCACTTATAATAAAATACTATCAAGTCAACTGAGGATGACAACAGAGGTCCCCGTGTGAGTGACAGTGTTTCCCGGCTCTTTTTTATATATCCTTCATTTCTAAAATATTTCCCCAGTAGAAACAAAACTTGTGAAAAAATCTTTTATCGTGTGATTCTCTTGGCGAAATATACCCCGGTATTCAGGTCTGTAATACGAAAACGTAAAATTTGAAGAAAAAAAAAAGTTGAATAGAACGGGATAGAATTTTGATTACAAGTATCACTACATACCGTACTTATTACTTTATTGTAAGTTTACGGGATCATTGAAAGATACTCAGTCAGAGGAGCTCAGGTGTGTGGGAGACGCTGTTGGCTGCGTGACGTAGTCCTCCTGCAACAGCGCCGGGTGGAGGTAGTGTGTGCGGGCGTGCGGGCGGGTGGTTAGTGTGGGTGTTGGGAGGTGGGTGGGAACGGACGGAGTCGTACCTCTACCCGCGACAGGCGCCCTTGAGCAAGCAAAGGACTCTTGTCTATGTCTTTGATGTCAGCATTTCCGCACGGTGCCTGAGTTTTACCAGGAGCAGTGTTTAAGTCTTGCGATAACTAGTTGACGGATGCTAACATCGGTGACTGACGACAGGCTGACGGAAGACGACATGAAAGACTAACTTAGCGCTCTACACTCTTATTATTCATCCCTACACTGAGTCTCCAGTCAGCTAACCATGCTTCCTCACCCTGCCTTAAGTGGGGTGACATCCATGACAGTATTAGTGGAAGCGTAGTGTGTGTGTGTGTGTACATGTGTATGTACTGGGCCATGTACTGTACGTCATTCTCTGTATGATAGTGATGGAGGTCCATCGCCTTAACATTAATCCAGGGTCCCGGCGGCGCTAGACGGTGGTACGTAGTTCGTCATGCCACCGCCAGGGGGTCTACTATCGGCCTTTTCGAAGGCCTATTTATGTTACATATGGTGTTTTTTCTTTTTTCTTTAATAATTCATATTTTTATGCAGTTTTTCTCAGGATATGTTTGAATTTATACTCAAATAGCAGAGCTAGAGTTGTTGTTTACAAGTTACAACTGTTGTGTGTGCGTGTGAAAGATTTAGGAGTAGGGAAGAGGGGTAACAAAGTACCTCACTTGGAATAAGCAGTTCAGTTCTGGTCACCGTACTACAGAATGGATACAGAATCCCTAGAATTAATTCAGAGGAAAATGACAAGACTAATAATCCAGGGTATTACGAACCTTGAATACAGAGGCAGATTAAAGCACATAAATTTGTACTCCCTGGAGAGACGTAGAGTGGGGGGCGATATGATCGAGGTGTTTAAATGGAAGTCAGGAAACTCGTACAAATGGTTTTAAATAAGACAAATAGCGCTGCAGTGTGTGTGTGTGTTGCCGCTGATATATTACAAAGACATAAGTTGATAAATAAGTTGTATATACACTAACTCAAGATAAGGAAGCAATCGTCGTACAAATGATAATGTAAATAAAAAGGAACAGGAACACTTTGGTAAAACAAGAAATACTTGGAACATTTTTCTGGTTGTTCCGCCTCAATTCCAACTCGCATCAGCTTTGACTATATATTACATTATTTGTTTGTTGTGTCTCGTGCATAAGGAAAGCTGCTTTTATCGCGCCTTTCAGACAGACAGACCGAGAGATACACACAGACAGACAGAGGCCAACAGACAGACGGACAGAGATAGTCAGACAGACACAGAGACATTCATACAAGAGAAAACACAGACAGGCATAGAGCGACAGATACACAGAGATAGACAGACAGACAGTGATAGGCAGACGGACAGACAGGCAATCAGAGTGAGAAAGGCAATCGGGCAGAGACAGCTAGAGAGACAGAGACCGATATTGTAAGAAAGACAAACACACAGAAACCGACAGACAGACAGACAGAGTGTTTCTGCCCGTCTGTCTGACTGTCTCTGTCTATCTGTCTCTTTCGTCTGTGTTAGTCTCCGTCTCCGTCTCTCTGTTTCTGTCTGTCCCTCTCCTTCTGTCTGTCTGTCTGTTTGCTGTCTGTGTGTGTCTCTGTCTATCTTTCTTTGTTTCTCTGTCTCTGTCTCCGTCTGTCTCTGTTTGTCTATCTGTCAGTCTCTTTATGTCTGTCTGTCAGTCTCTGTATGTCTGTCTGAGTGTCTGTCTCTGTCTGTCTATTTCTGTCTCGGTATGTCTATGTCTTTCTCTCATTCGTTATCTGTCTGTCTGACAGTCTCATTTTGTCTATATCTGTTTGTCTAACTGTCTTTGTCCGTCTGTCATTTGGTCTGACTGTCTCTGTCTATCTGTCTGTATGTCTGTTCTATCTTTATCACTTTGACTATATGTCTGTCTGTCTGTATGTCTTTCTCACCCTGTCTGTCTCTCTGTCATTCTTTATCGCTCTGTTTGTCTTTCTCACTCTGTCTGTCTTCTTCACTCTGTCTGTCATTCTCACTTTGTCTGTCTCTGTCTGACTGTGTGTCTGCGTCTTTCTCTGCCTGTCATATCTTTCTCACAATGTAGATCCCTGCCTGACTGTCTATCTGTATGTCTGCCTCTGCCTGTCTACCTTTCGCATTCTGTCTGTCTGTCTGACTATCTCTGTCCGTCTGTCTGTTGGTCTCTGTCTGTGTGTGAGTGTCTCTGCCTGTGTGTCTCTCAGTCTATTTATCTTTGTGTCTCAATATCTGTCTGTTTGTCTGTCTCAGTTTATGTCTGTCTGGCAGACAGAGACAGACAGACAAAGACAAATACAGATAGAGATTGAGACAAACAGACAGAGACAGACAGACAGAAACAGACACAGACACACAGACAGAGATTGAGATACAAAGACAGACAGAGACTGAGACACACACAGACACAGACCAACAGACATGACAGAGACCAACAGACAGACAGAGATTCCTACAAGTTGTTATTATTTCTTCTTTTACCAAAGTGTTCCTGTTGCTTAACAACTCAATCAGATACGTTATGGTTACGTGGTGAGTCAAGGGACAGTTGTCTGTTTCAGTTTGGGTGACAGCGGTCGAGCCTGACGAGAGCGCCGGACCTTTTTATTTACGGCAATTCCTTCTTTATCTTAGCCAAGATTGGCTGCAAAAGGGCCACACACAGCGTCAATACAATTGTAACTGCTATTTGAGTATAAATTCATACAAATCCTGAGAAAAGCTACGTAAATATATGAATTATTAAAGATAAACAACAAAACCAACAAATGTAACATAAAAGAACCTTCAGAAAATCCGACAGTAGACCCGTGGCGGTGGCCTGTAGCACCGCCGGGACCAGGTCGAGGCTGGGCCCAGCCAGTTGCTCACAACTGATCACTCGGGTATGGAAGTGCTGTATGGTAGTGTGCTGTGGTGTAGGGTAGTGTAGTGTGCTGTGGTGTAGGCGAGTGTAGGGTAGGGTACTGTAGTATGATGTTGAGAGGAGAGGGGATGGAGGTATCCCTTTTCGCCTTTTTTATTTACTTAATCTTTATCCCTTTTGTCTCTCTCTTCCCTAACCTTTATCCAGCCCTATCGTTCTTTCTTCTTTATCCATATTCCTTCTTTATCTTTAATATTCATCTCGTTATGCTTACTTGTCTCTCAGCGTCTTGAAACTCGTGTGTGTGTGTGTGTGTGTGTGTGTGTGTGTGTGTGTGTGTGTGTGTGTGTGTGTGTGTGTGTAAAGGTGTTGGGAAAAGGTTATTGGTTTTGCTATGCTCGCTCTCTCTCTCTCTCTCTTTTTATTATCAAGCCTCGTCTCCCCCCATCCCCACCCCTGACCTCTCCATCCACCTGACTGCTTCTCGGGAATATTGAAACATATACGCTATGTTTTTTGAGAGGCAACAGATACAGGTTGTTCATCCTGCCAATATTTGTTTATCTCCTCACCTCTCCTAATGTCTGTCCCCCCCCGTTTGTGAGTGAGGAGTGAGGGAGCAATGCATCAAGAGTTTCACCACTCTTCATAATATGGTTCAGCATATTTGGATAAAACGTATCAGGGAGGGAAAGCCAATCAACGAACGAGATGATTAGAAGGAAGGTTTTTATTGGTTAAAAAAAAATTATTTTCTTCGACCTCTCGCAGTGCAACATGGATGCTTATCTATATGTTAATGCGTCGAGAAATTAAAAAATGGAATGATTTATCTTACTTATATATGTGTGCGTGTATAGACATAACGCACGCACGCACACAAAGCAATTACATATACAGACACGCACTCACGCAAGCACAGAGACAATCACGGACACAGACGAACACAAACAAGTGGTGATGTAAAAAAATAAACGAAAAGAGAGAACCAGATAAGAGAGACAGAGACGTATAGACAGACAGACGATGACAGGAAGGCGAGACAGAAAGCCCAAGAATAAAAACAGGAAACCCAAAGACAGTGAAGAAATGAGAGAGAGAGAGAAAGAGAGAGAGAGAGAGACAGAGAAATATATTGAGAGAGAGAAAGCTAACGAAGAACGGCAGTAATTACCCAGATATCAATCGACTGTTCTCAAGACGTGTGTGTGTGTGTGTGTGTGTGTGTGTGGCCGAGGTTATACACAGCCTGCAGGGAACAATAGTTAAGGGTGAAGGCGCTAATAACTGCCTTAAACACTCTTGTCATTACGGGTCTTATCTCTGAGGAGGAAGTTAAGAAACGAGGCAAAGATGAAGAAGACTGCCAAGAGATTAAGACGATGATAAAGATGATGTGGAAGGAGATAAAGAGAGAGATGAGTAAACAGGATAATAGTGGATTGATATATTGAGTTCTTGTTCTTCTTCTTGTTCTTCTTCTTGTTCTTGTTGTTCTTCTTCTTCTGTTGTTTATTGTTGGTATTGTTGTTTTATTGTTGTTGTTGTTTTTGAATAGTTGAAGCCAAAAACGATAAGTAATTAACTTGATTAATTTGGATGTAACTATGAAATTGTCTTAATTGATATTTAAGTACGCTTATTTACGTCTCCTGTCATTGATATAAGAGATTTTAAATAATCACACTTAAGAAAGCCACTTAATCACACTTAAAGGCTTCATCAGTCCAAGTCGAGTTGTTTAGTAGTAATCGCACTTGGAATAATTTATCTTTTCATTCCAAGTGTCTTAAGTAATCGCACTTTAGGACATTATCCACAAAATCCACAGATCTTAAGTAATTGCACATAACACTACATGTGGTCCAAGTGTTAAGTAATTGCACTTACGATCTCGACACTTTTAAATAATCCTCACTTAAGGGATAATTACACTTGAAAATCATTCTACTTAAGATTTTAAGTCGTTAGGGATAAGGCACTCAAGTCATCATACTCAACACCTCAGTCATCGTTCTCAGTGTCTTAAGTCATCATACTCAACACCTTAGTCATCGTTCTCAGTGTCTTAAGTCATCATACGCAACACCTTAGTCATCGTTCTCAGTGTCTTAAGTCATCATACCCAACACCTTAGTCATCGTTCTCAGTGTCTTAAGTCATCATACCCAACACCTTAGTCATCGTTCTCAGTGTCTTAAGTCATCATACCCAACACCTTAGTCATCGTTCTCAGTGTCTTAAGTCATCATACCCAACACCTTAGTCATCGTTCTCAGTGTCTTAAGTCATCATACCCAACACCTTAGTCATCGTTCTCAGTGTCTTAAGTCATCATACCCAACACCTTAGTCATCGTTCTCAGTGTCTTAAGTCATCATACCCAACACCTTAGTCATCGTTCTCAGTGTCTTAAGTCATCATACCCAACACCTTAGTCATCGTTCTCAGTGTCTTAAGTCATCATACCCAACACCTTAGTCATCGTTCTCAGTGTCTTAAGTCATCATACCCAACACCTTAGTCATCGTTCTCAGTGTCTTAAGTCATCATACCCAACACCTTAGTCATCGTTCTCAGTGTCTTAAGTCATCATACCCAAATAATTTAATATCGTCTTGGTACTAAGTCATCATCATATCACCCAACACCTTAGTCATCGTTCTCAGTGTCTTAAGTCATCATACCACCATCTTAGTCATCGTTCTCAGTGTCTTAAGTCATCATAATTCCAACACCTCAGTCATCGTTCTCAGTGTCTTAAGTCATCATACCCAACACCTTAGTCATCGTTCTCTATGTCTTAGTCATCATACTCAACATCTAGTGTCATCGTTCTCAGTGTCTTAAGTCAGTCATACTCAACACCTTAGTCATCGTTCTCAGTGTCTTAAGTCATCATATGCAACACCTTAGTCATCGTTCTCAGTGTCTTAAGTCATCATACCCAACAATCTTAGTCATCGTTCTCAGTATGTTCTGTCATCATATCCAACACCTAGTCATCGTTCCCCAGTGGTCTGTCATCAGTCATCGTTCTCAGTGTCTTAAGTCATCATACCCAACACCTTAGTCATCGTTCTCAGTGTCTTAAGTCATCATACGCAACACCTTAGTCATCGTTCTCAGTGTCTTAAGTCATCATACCCAACACCTTAGTCATCGTTCTCAGTGTCTTAAGTCATCATACGCAACACCTTAGTCATCGTTCTCAGTGTCTTAAGTCATCATACTCAACACCTTAGTCATCGTTCTCAGTGTCTTAAGTCATCATACGCAACACCTTAGTCATCGTTCTCAGTGTCTTAAGTCATCATACGCAACACCTCAGTCATCGTTCTCAGTGTCTTAAGTCATCATACCCAACACCTCAGTCATCGTTCTCAGTGTCTTAAGTCATCATACCCAACACCTTAGTCATCGTTCTCAGTGTCTTAAGTCATCATACCCAACACCTTAGTCATCGTTCTCAGTGTCTTAAGTCATCATACCCAACACCTTAGTCATCGTTCTCAGTGTCTTAAGTCATCATACCCAACACCTTAGTCATCGTTCTCAGTGTCTTAAGTCATCATACGCAACACCTTAGTCATCGTTCTCAGTGTCTTAAGTCATCATACTCAACACCTTAGTCATCGTTCTCAGTGTCTTAAGTCATCATACCCAACACCTTAGTCATCGTTCTCAGTGTCTTAAGTCATCATACCAACACCTTAGTCATCGTTCTCAGTGTCTTAAGTCATCATACGCAAACTCGTAATCGTAGTTTTTTTCCCCCGTAATCTAACCTGAGCTCATTTCATATCATTACACTTAGGTTTAATGGGTCGCAATTCAAATTGTTGTTCTGGCTGTGGGTGGCAGTAAAAAACGTTTGAAAAACATTGTTCTAATATGTATGAGAATATATTCGTCGCTGTCACTAATATTTACGTGTATTTATCCACATATATTGTTATCACCCAGACGTACGTGATAGGTGGAGTGAAGGACAATGGTATATTATTATGTGGGGCTGGCAACAAGTCGGTCTAATGTGTATTGAGAGAAGAAGAGGCGATATTTGATGACAAGTGTCGTGAGTGTGTAGGGGGTGTGTGGGGAGTGTTATTGTGTGGGCAGTGTTGTGGGTGAAGAATTGATGTGAGGGAGTGTTGGTGTGCGGGAGAAAGGGTAAACGGGAAAAGGCATTACTTCACTGAGAGACTGGTGGTAACTTGGCATCAGTAGATAAGCATAAAATAATAAACATAAAATCCTTTAAACAAAGAAAACACAGATAAACACCGAAGATAAGAGAAGATAAGAAAAACAAAAGTAATAAGAGTAAAATATTCAAATTTGGGTAAGATAATAAGATAAGTGACTGCTGGACAGGACCATAAGACATGGTACCTTGTGGGGGTCTAGTTAGGAGTTTATTTTTACAGCATAACATAGTGGTCCAGGTTCCAGGTCATAGTTATTTATTTTAGTTGAGTAAATTTTCTCGGGATATGAAGGATAAAAATGGTGTGTGTGTGTGTGTGTGTGTGTGTGTTATAATCTTAAAGCGTTCACGTATATGTAAAAGCTTGTAAACCCGGACCATTACGCTCACCATCACCATTAAAACTCACCATCACCTCTTCTCTTATATCTCACCATCATTCCTTTTAGCTATCTTTTTTATCATTACTTCTTCATTCATACTTCAGTGGTGCACCAGTAACCCTTCACCAGCATCGGTCCTCTAGTGAATAGTTCCTCCAGTCACCTCACCATCATTTCACCATAATATCACCATTCTCATCGTTACCTCACTGTGGCCTTCCCAAGAACTTCACCATCTCTTTTACTATCACCATCACCTCACCATTACTTCACCATAACACCAGGGTCCGTTGCTACCCACACGATGACGTCACCATCTGCAACGAGGACAATTTTTCTACTCCATGTCCGGTGCTTCTGGCTCGTGTGAGTAACCATAGTGTAGGTGTAGACAGCGGTGGTGAGAGAAAATAGTGTAGGCCTCTCCATTGTGGGTGAGAGACACTCATAATATTTAAAGTGTTTACCATGGAAGCTGTGACCCCCCCCCTAGTTCGCCAGGCCACCGCCAGGGGGACATTAATCAACATTCCAGAAGTTGTATTTATGTTACATGTGGTATTTTTGCAGTTTTTCTTCAATAATTGATTTATTTTCGCAGTTCTTAACGTGATTTTAAACTCAAATAGCAGAGTTACCGTTTCGCTGTTGTTTATAACTGTTTGGTATTCTTTTGTATGTGTTTTGGTAAAGGTTCTTGCAAAATGTCTTCATGATTCACGACACTCATACACACGACAGTCAAACACGCACACACAAGTGTATCTTGAGTTAGTAGCCAAGATTGGCTGTAAAAGGGCCACACACAGCTTCAATACAATTGTAACTCTACTATTGGAGTATAAATTCATACAAATCCTGAGAAAAACTACGAAAATATATGAATTATTAAAGAAAAACAACAAAACCACCTTCACAAAAGCCGACAGTAGACCCCTGGCGGTGGCCTGACGAACTACGTCTAGCACCGCCGGGACCAGTTCGAGGCTGGGCCCAGCCAGTTGGTTTTTTTTTTAATGGGAATTAGCCCACCCGGGCACAGATCAAACGACCCACAACGGGGCCTGGGGGGGGGGAGGGGGCGAAAAAGGAACAGAAATAAATTTAAAATATAGAAGAAAAAGGTTATACTGTGTTAATGTACACCACGAGGAGGGTTTCTGTTTACTGGGGTTGGCGTCTCTTGGTGCCGCAGTAGGTGATTGGTGCTTTGGTAGAGTTAGTTTGTCTAACTGTCTCTGTCCGTCTGTCTCTCAGTCTCTGTCTGTCTTTGTATCTCTGTTTGTCTGTCCGTCAGTCTGTCTCTGTCTGCCAGTCTATTTTTACAATGTCTGTCACTGTCTGTCTGTGTCTGTGTTTGTCTCGTTCTGTCTCAGCCTCTCTGTCTCAGCCTCTCTGTCTTTCCACTGTGTCGGTCTCTGGCTGTCTGTTCTGTCTCTCTGTCTGTCTGTCTGTTTTTTGTTGAAAGGAGTTGTTGAGTTAGGTTGTTTTTATTGAGAGGGTTGTCGCTGAGGTTGGGTATAGAGAATTGTAAGTATTTCTGTGCGGCTTTGTCTGGGGGGGAGGGGGGGTGTTGCTGTGTTTGGAGGTTGGTTGGTATTTTATTTTATTGTATTTATTTATTATTTTATTTTATTTTTTATTTTTTTATTTATTAATTTATTTATTTATTTTTGTTTTGTTAATTATTTATTTATTTTTTGTTGGGGGGCGGGGGGGGGCGGTGGTCGGGTATGTTGATTTATAGGATAGGATTCCTTAGGGAGGATTTGTAGACAGACAGACAAACAGAGACAGTTAGAAAAACAGACAGACGGACGGACACAGACAGACAGACATTAAACAGACAGACACACAGAAACAGACAGAAACCGTCAGACAAACGGACAAACACACCGAAAGACACAGACAGAAAAAGACATACAGACAGACAAACAGACGAGCGGAGACAGACAGACAGTCAGAGGCAGACAGGGAGAGACA
Organism: Homarus americanus; assembly: GCF_018991925.1. NCBI lineage: Eukaryota > Metazoa > Arthropoda > Malacostraca > Decapoda > Nephropidae > Homarus > Homarus americanus. The sequence goes on from NW_024720691.1 coordinate 10,152, forward strand.
GACAATCTTGGCTAATAACTCAAGATAAAGAAGGAATCGCCGAAAATAAGAAGGTCCGGCGCTCTTCTCAGGCTCGACCGCTGTCACCCAAACTGAAACAGACAACTGTCCCTTGACTCACCACGTATCTGATTGAGTTGTTAAGCAACAGGAACACTTTGGTAAAAGAAGAAATAATAACAACTTGTAGGAATCTCTGTCTGTCTGTTGGTCTCTGTGTCCGTTTCTTTCTGTCTGCCTGTCTGTCTGTTTGTCGCAGACACAAGCAGACAACTGACAGACAGACAGACGGAGAAATAGAGGGACAGACAGAAACAGAGACGGCGACATAGACTAACATATAGACGAAAGAGACAGACAGACAGAAAAACAGAGGCAGAAAATCAGAAAGACAGACAGATCGATATTGTGAGACAGACTGGCAGAAACAGTCAGACACAGAGACACAGATAGGTGGGGGATGGGGGGATTCCACACCCTTCCCAGTCGGAGGGTCCTGATACCTTCCGTTGCCAACTACCGGATGGTGCCATTCTCCACCTCCCAGGATGGGTGTGGATGGGGGATGGGGGGATTCCACACCCTTCCCAGTAGGTGGGTCCTGATACCTTCCGTTGCCAACTACCGGATGGTGCCATTCTCCACCTCCCAGGATGGGTGTGGATGGGGGATGGGGGGATTCCACACCCTTCCCAGTCGGTGGGTCCTGATACCTTACCGTACACCACCCTACACCACCATACCCCATACTACACTACCCACTACACCCCCACTACACCACCATACCCCACACTACACCACCCTACACACACACTTCCCAGTCGGTGGGTCCTGATACCTTACCGTACACCACCCTACACCACCATACCCCATACTACACGACCCACTACACCCTCACTACACCACCATACCCCACATTACACCACCCACTACACCACCCTACACACACACTTCCAAGTCGGTGGGTCCTGATACCTTACCGTACACCACCCTACACCACCATACCCCATGCTACACGACCCACTACACCCTCACTACACCACCATACCCCACACTACACCACCCACTACACCACCCTACACACACACTTCCCAGTCGGTGGGTCCTGATACCCTTACCGTACACCCACCCCACCACCATACCCCTACACGACCCACTACACCCTCACCACCACCATACCTCCACACTACACCATACTACCACCCTACACACACACACTTCCATGAGTCAGTGGGTCCTGATACCTGCCATGCACCACCCTACACCACCACCCCATACTACACCACTACACCACCATACCCCCCTTCCCACCCCACTACACCCCTACTTCCAGTCAGTGGGTCGTGCATACCGTACACCACCCTACACCACCATACCCCCATACTACACCACCACTACACCACACACACCACCCACTACACCACCCCTACACCCCTTCCCAATCGGAGGGTCCTGGTACCTTACCGTACACCACCTACACCACCATACCCCATACTACACCACCCACTACACCCCCACTACACCACCATACCCCACACTACACCACCCACTACACCACCCTACACACACACTTCCCAGTCGGTGGGTCCTGATACCTTACCGTACACCACCCTACACCACCATACCCCATACTACACCACCATACCCCATACTACACCCTGGGAAGGATGTGGATTCCCTCTCCTCATCCCCCACTCCCCATCATCCCTCTCACCCCACCACCCCTTCATCCTCTCACCCTTCCCAGTCGGTGGTTCTTGGTACCTCCCAGGATGGGTGAGAGGATGATGGGTGTGGGTGGGTGGTTATAGTCGGGATGTCCTACACCCCCAATACACCACCCTACACCACCCTACCCAACACTACCCTATTTTATGACGTATTATTTGTGCTGTCTCAATTCTGATGTTGTTGACAAATGACCAGGAATTACAGTAATTATAAATGTTCTAATTATTATTCTCAATTATATTAATCATTTAAGTTAAAAAAACACCAAAAGAATCGAACGACCCACCGCAACGCAACGAACCCAACGACCCACCGCAACGAACCCAACGACCCAACGCAACGCAACAGCAGACCTGACCCAACAGCTGAGGCTTAACGACCCATAACCCCGAACCCAACGACCCACCACCCAGCAGACCCAGCATTACCGCAACGCAACGAACCCAACGACCCACCGCAACGGAGCAACGCGACAACGCAACGCAAAGACCCAGCGACCCAACGCAGCGCAACGAACCCCACCGCAGAACCCAACGACCCAACAACGAACCCAACGACCCAACGCAACGAACCCAGCGACACGCAGCGCAACCGAACCGAACGACCCACCGCAACGCAACGAACCCAACGACCCACCGCAACGCAACGAACCCAACGAAACGAACCCAACGACCCAACGCAACGCAACGAACCCAACGACCCACCGCAACGCAACGAACCCAACGACCCACCGCAACGCAACGAACCCAACGACCCACCGCAACGACCCACTACACTTTTTTTTATTTTTTTATTTTTTTATTTATTTTTTTTTTTAGTACACCACCCACTGCACTACCCTCTCATCATCCCTCTCTTCCCACCCACCCCTTCATCCTCTCACCCTTCCCAGTCAGTGGTTCTTGGTACCTTCTGTTGTTGGCTGACGGATGGTACCATTCCCCACCTCCCAGGATGGGTGAGAGGATGATGGGTGGGGGGTTATAGACGGGATGTCCTACCCTACCTAACCTACACCTACCCGAGAGTTTAGTTAATAAGTGATGAACTGGCTTGGCCTTGCCTCGATCTAGGACTGGAGGAGCTAGATAGAGGTACTTACTTCGTCGTGTCACAGGCAGGGGAATTACTATCGACTTTTTGGAAGGTCTATTTATGTTACATTAGCTGTTTTGCCTGTTTTTCTTTAATAATTCATATATTTACGCAGTCAACCTCCAAAAGTAGACGTTTATTAACATAGAGATATAATGGGGCACTCCGTACAACATTCAAGCTATGTGGGCGTGTATGACTTGTCTTCTTGTGTACATGACTCTCGGGTGTGTGTGTGCGTGTATGACTGTCTTGTGCATATGACTGCCATGTATGTGTGTGTATGACTATCTTGTGTATATGACTGCCATGTATGTGTGTGTATGACTGTCTTGTGCATATGACTGCCATGTATGTGTGTGTATGACTATCTTGTGTATATGTCTGTTGGATTCTCAAGTCTTTGTCCACTAAATTCCCTCACCTAAACCTTCTCCATTACCACCCCCCTCATCCCCCACCCTCCACCCTCACCCCGCCAACCCCCATCCCCCACCCTCACTCCCCCCACCCTTACCCCCAAATGGTGAATTCATCTACTGTAAGTCACTCTTTTAAATTGGGGCATTAAAAAAACAAAAAAGCGTCAAAACAACAGAGACTCGACCGGCTCACTACCTACCATGTTGATTGCCCGCACAAGATGGACGAACAGACAGAATCTCATAAAAATAAAGTTCTTTTTCGCCCCCCAGGCTCCGTTGTGGGTCGTTTGACCTGTGCCCGGGTTGGCTAATTCCCGTAAAAAAACCACACACAAGAGAGAGATAGAGGAGAACACAATATCAACTTAGTAAATCATCCTTCCATTTCATTTCCAGGAACAACTTCAGTTCTCCACGAGGTTCACATTACCCGTGGACAGCCATCGTTATTGGAACATGGGGAAATTTCGTCCGGCAACTATTTTTGAAACCAAAAGAAAGAAAATTGATTTGGATGGACATAAAATGTATAAATCTGCAAAGGAATAATATTTGTTATACGATATACTCCATATAGAACAGCACATGCAGAATTGTATTGTTCTTTTTAAAAGCGGTCCATGTTTGTGTACGAAAAATGCCGCCAGCCTCTACAGCGCCGTTTATATCCTCCAAATTCGCCTAACCATCATAAAAGGTAAGCCTTTAAGATAACTAATACAACTAATTTATGTGTAGAAATGTATTGAAATCAAATTGAACTAAAAAAAAGTCGTAAATGGTCTATTTGAAGAGTGGTGAGAACAGCTTCCTCTGGGATGGTGAATGACGTCCTTTATCAGAATTAATATCGACCCAATTTTCGTAATGAGCGCAATTAATAACAGTCCATCACTACCAAAATAATTATTTCCTTAGTATAATTACTTATTAGCCGAGATTTCATATTTTAATAAGTCCAAATATGCCAGGTAACTAGTGCTAGTTACTTCCCAGGCATGTTTCATTTGTGCATCAGTTTAACCACAATTTGCTACTAATAAGATAAATTCAGTGACCTAAATTCATGTTTTATTTTTATATTCCCTTAGTGACTCGATGTATTACAAAAAAGAACTACTTTACGACTTGTTTGGGCCAACAGTTGGAGTGGTGATATTAATTAACTTTGCCATTCACACTGGTAGAATCAAATGTAGATATATTGGCTTTGTATGTCCAAGATTTCAACAAAAATGAATAAGTCCTTCTAAAATAAATGGAATTGATGATATTATTATCTTTTTGGCCATCCAGCGAATTTAATGATTTTAAGTTGACCGATTTTTACCAGTTAAGTTAGGTTATGTTAGATTACTTAAGTTGGGTTAGGTTAGGTTTGGTGACATTGAAATTATGTTTTTTCAAATGCCAAGTAGAGGTGGATGACCTAAATATTCATTTTACCAAATTGATTATGAGTAGATTAAACACATTAGTTGTGTTTTTTTTACAAATTCAGACCCCATAAAGTTCTAATGACAATCACTTCATGATTGATGTTTCACCCTATACACTAAAGCTACTTTATATAAGAGGAAAAAATTAGCACCAAATTGTATTGTTTAATACCAAAAGAAGTCATTGATGATAAAATTTAATAACAATATTTGAGGTATTACGACCTGGTCGTCGGGAAGGAACACCGTCGTAAGTCGAGGAGAGACCGTAATACATTTTCATCTTTAAACTCCTTGTATCTTACCTAACTCACCTTGATGCTCCACTCAATTATAGCTAGATGTAATCATTGTAGAAAGTAATCACAGGTATGACTACCTTTACCGTGAATTGTTTTTATATTACATTTCTTGGATATTCAAAGATAATGAAATTATGAATATTCAATAAATGTGATATACGTACAACAGAAATATGTCAGACTTGACTAATTAGCTGTGACCATAAATTAACCTAAGTGAATTTGTCCTTAATCCAACCTTTAAAATATGAAAGACAGTATACTTTATTTTATGATAGTTAAGTCAGTTTCCAGTTAGGTTAAGTTAGGTAGGTTAGGTTAACATTTTTATATAGATCATTAAAATTTTAAAGGGCTTATAATTTTTGTTCTATGAATTTCTCCAAAAAAAGGGATCAAAGTTTTGGAATCACCATAACAATATACACTACAGTACATGAGAAAAAACAATAATTTTTTAGTGTGTGTTGCATATCAAACCAAAAGATCTGAGTTTCCTTTGGAATTTTTTATTTTTATTTTTTTAACAGACAAAATTACCTCTTTCCTATATCTCTTTACTGAAGCAGAAATAATAATAATAATAATAATAATAATAATAATAATAATAATAATAATAATAATAATTTTATTGAGTGAAAGAAGAAGGGAGGCTGAGTGGAGGAAGAACGGGGAGGGAGTGGAGGAGAAAGGGGAAGGAGGGAAAGGGAAGGAAGAGGGAAAAGGAGAAAGTGGATGGGATAGAGGGTAGGGGAAAGGGGTGGGAAAGAAGGGAGGGAGAAAGGGAGGGGCAGGGAGAGGAGGGAGAAGGAGAAAGGGGATGGATAGGGGGATGGCAGAGGGAAGGGAGAAGAGGGAGAAGGAGAAAGGGGATGGATAGGGGGATGGCAGAGGGGAAGGGAGAAGAGGGAGAAGGAGAGAGGAAGGGGAGAGGAAGGGGTGGGAGAGAAGGGAGAGGGAATAAAGGGAGGGGGAGGGAGAAGGAGAAATGGAAAAGGAAAGAGAGGAGGGAGAGAGGGAAGGGAGAGGGAAAGAGGGAAGAGAGAGGGGGAGAGGGAGAGAGGGGGAAGGTAAGGTAAAGGAGAGGAAGGGTGGGGGTATGAGGAGACATTATCCAATTTTTTGGCAAAGTTAAATTAAACTGTCCACCCGATAATGAGGTATTTCGTCGAAAGTCTTTGACCTAGAGCCGTGACCTAGAGCCGTGACAAAGAGCCGTGACCTAGAGCCTTGCCTTGAACCGTGACCTTGAGCCGTGACCTAGAGTTTTGATCTAGAACTTTGACCTTGAACCGTGACAGAGTCGTGACCTGGAGCTGTGACCTAGATCCGTGACCTAGAGCCGTGACCTAGAACCTTGCCTTGAACCGTGACCTTGAACCGTGACCTTGAACCGTGACCTAGAGCCGTGACCTAGAGTTTTGATCTAGAACTTTGACCTTGAACTGTGACAGAGTCGTGACCTTGAACTGTGACCTAGATCCGTGACCTAAACCCGTGACCTAGAGCCGTGACCTTGAACCGTGACCTAGGGCTGTGTCCTAGAGCCGTGACCAAGATCCGTGACATATATCCGTGACAGAGCCGTGACCCTGAGTCGTGACAGCCATGACCTAGAGCCGTGACTTTGCATCGTGACCTATAGCCGTTATTTAAGAGCCGTGACCTAGAACCGTGAGAGAGCCGTGACCTTTAGCCGTGACCTAGAGCCGTGAACTAGAACCGTGACCTAGAGCCGTGACCTAGAGCCGTGAACTAGAACCGTAAACCTAGTCCCGTGACCTAGAGCCGTGAACTAGAACCGGAAACCTAGTCCCGTGACCTAGAGCCGTGACCTAGAGCCGTGAACTAGAACCGTAAACCTAGTCCCGTGACCTAGAGCCGTGACTTTGCATCGTGTCCTATAGCTGTTATTTAAGAGCCGTGACCTAGAACCGTGACAGAGCCGTGACCTTTAGCCGTGACCTAGAGCCGTGCCGTGACCTAGTCCCTTAACCTAGAACCGTGACCTTGAGCCAGGACCTACATCTGTGACCTAGAGCCGTGAACCTAGTCCCGTGAACTAGAACCGTGACCCGAAGGAAATATACAATTCAGGATCAGTTAAAAGGTTGAGTAAATTCTCACAATTGAAAACAATAGGATTTTCCTCCCCATGTTGTGTGGTGGTTGTCCTTCAGCACTCTCCCCAACCTTCTACCACCACCATTCCCACCACAATCCTCACCCTCTACCACCACCACCACAATCCTAACCCTCAACCAGCTGTAGGAGCAGCAGCAGTGGTGGTGGTGTGGTAGTAGTAGAGGGGAAGAGGGTGCAGGTGTACAAGGCAGGAATGTGTTGGTACAGCGGTAATATACGTCCACTCTTAGCAAATATCCTTCCTAGTCTTCCCTTGCCACCCCTTCCTTCCCTCACCTACCCCTATCCAACCAACCCACACACCTTAATGCTAACCCACACCCCTATCCAACCAAACCACACCTTATCCAGCCCACACCTATCCAACCAACCCACACACCTTAATGCTAACCCACACCCCTAACCAACCAAACCACACCTTATCCAGCCCACACCTATCCAACCAACCCACACACCTTAATGCTAACCCACACCCCTATCCAACCAAACCACACCTTATCCAGCCCACACCTATCCAACCAACCCACACACCTTAATGTAACACACCCTAACCAGCAAACCACACCTTATCAGCCCCACCTGTAACCAACCCACACACCTTAATGCTAACCCACACCCCTAACCAACCAAACCACACCTTATCCAGCCCACACCTATCCAACCAACCCACACACCCCTCGCCTTCCCCTGCCCCTCCCACCCCCCTCCCTGGCACGAAGGGCTCCCCGTGGCTGTCTTAATGATCGTGAGAACTTCTGGATTTATATTAGTGTTTGTCCTTTTTAGATCATGAGTGTGTTCTGGGAGGGAGCGGTCCGTCCCGGGCGGCACTTTTGGGGGGCGGCACTTTTGGGTCTGCTCATCACCCATATCTGCGAGGATGGGCGAGGATTAGGGGGTGGGGGGGATGGGGGGGATTCCACGCCCTTCCCAGTGGGTGGGTCCTGATATCTTCCGTCGGCACCTGACGGATGGTGCCATTCTCCACCTCCCAGGATGGGCGAGGATGGGGGATGGGGGGTGATGGGGGCGGATGGGG
>NW_024720692.1:0-2500 GCF_018991925.1 Homarus americanus
TCGGTGTACTTCGTTTGGTTACGTATTGCTCCAGAATGCACCTCGGCCTCCCAGGTACACCTCTCCGACACTCCCAGGTACACCTCCGACACTCCCAGGTACACTGGGGGTGTCGGGAATACCTAGGAGAATATCAGGCTCTACCAGTGAGTCGGAGGTCTCCCTAAATGTAAGTGTTACCTGGGAGTTTCGGTGTGCCTGGGAGTGTCGGAGGTGTGCCTGGGAGTGTCAGAGGTGTATCTGGAATGTCAGAGGGTATACCAGGGGAGTGTCAGTGTGAAGTGCCTGGGAGTCTCAAGGAATTGTGCTTGGGGTATCGGAGGTGTACATAGGAGATATCAGAGTGGACCTGGGAATATCGAGGTGTACCAGAGTGTCAGAGGTGTACCTGACTCAGAGATGAACCGGAGTCTCAGAAGAATGCACCTGGGAATTATCAAGATGTGCCATGGGAGTCTCAAATGACCTAGAGTGTCAGAGAACCTGAAGTGTCAAGGCTTGAAGGTGTCCAGGTGACCTGGGAGTGTGAGATGTGTACCTGGACCAGGAGTGCCTGGGAGTGTCATGACCCCGAGAGGTCAGAGGTGTCCCTACAGAATATCCAGGTGTGCCCAGGAGTGTCAAGAGTACCTGGGACTGTCAGAGATGTACCTGAGGAGTGTCAGATGTGTACCTGGGGTATCACAGAAGTACCTGGGAGTCAAGGCATCACCAGCAGTGTCAGAGGTGTACCAGTGTCAGAGATGTACCTGGGAGTGTCAGAGGTGTATCTGGGAGTGTCGGACGTGTGCCTGGGGTGTCCAGAGGTGTGCACCAAGTGTCGGTGCCTGGGGTGCCTAGAAGTTGCAGAAGGGTGTCGCAGAGGTGTACCTGGGAGTCAGAGGTGCACCTGGCCGTGTAGCAGTGTGCACAAGTGTCAGGACTGTACCAGAGAGTGTCAGGGAGCGTGCCTGGGAGTGTCAGAGGTGTACCTGGGAGTGTCGGAGGAGGTGTGCCTGGGAGTGTGAAATGTGCCTGGGAGTGTCAGCCGTGTGCCTGGGAGTGTCAAGTGTGTCTGGAATGTCAGGGTGTACCTGGCAGTGTCAGCCAGTACCTGGGAGTGTCAGAGGTGTACTGGGGTGTCAGGGTGTGCCAAGTGTCTGTGAGTTCCTGGGAGTGTCAGGGTGTGCCTGGGAGTGTCAGAGGTGGACATGGAGTGTCTGAGGTGTACCTGGAGTGTCAGAAGTGCCAGGGGTCTCACAGGATGACCAGGGGAGTGTGAGATGTGTGCCTGGGAGTGTGAGAGGTGTACCTAGGAGTGTCTGGTGTGCCTGGGAGTGTCAGAGGTGTGCCTGGGAGTGTCTGAGGTGTGCCTGGGGTGTCTGAGGTGTAGGAGTGTCTGAGGTGTACCTGGCAGTGTCGGAGGTGTCACCAGAGTGTCAGAAGTGTACCTGGGGTATCAGAGAGGTGTACCTGGGGTGTACCTATAACCTAACCCAACCTCCTAACACTGAAAATCAGTGTTTTGAAAAAATTTAAGCGTTCTCCGATGAAAAGAAGGTAAAAATAAGTAAAAACATTGATTTTCATCTAAAAAACTGAGTGTTTTTGATGAAGTAAACAACTTCAAAACAGTGTTCTTCAACAGAAAACAAAGGCTCATTCTAAAAAAAAAGTACAACTTACTAAAAAACAGTGTTATTCAAAGGAAATTCAGCGTTTTCGTGAGTGTTTTTCGAGAAAGAAGTAAAACTAAGAAAAATACACTACTTTTCATCTAAAAATTTAGTGTTTTTCCGTGAAAAAAGTAAAACAACTGAAATTCACTAACCTAACCTAACCAAGCCTAACCTAACAACCTAACCTAACACAATCTAACCTAACCTAACCTAACCTAACACAACACAACATAACCTAACCTAACCTATTAACCAATCAACCCAACCTAATCTAACCCAACCTGGCCTAAATAACCTAACAACACAACACAACCTAACCTAACCTCTTCAACAACCTATTGCTTTATTATAGCTGACAACAACCCAGCAGCAAGCCTAACCTAACTAGCCCAACACAACCTAACCTAACCTAACCTAACTAACCTAACCTCTAACACTGAAAATCAGTGTTTTGAAAAAAGAAAATTAAGCGTTTTTCCGTGAAGAAAGATGAAAATAAGTCAAATACATTGGTTTTCGTCTAAAACTGAGTGTTTTCGTGAAAAGTAAAACTAACTAAAATTCACTAACCTAACCTAACCTAACCTAGGTTGGGTTGGAGTTAAGACAGGATCAAATTGGGTTAGGTTGGGTTAAGGTTAAGAACAAATTAGAACAGACAAATTGATTAGAATTGAGTTTGATTGCGTTCGATCAGGTTCGGTTAGGGTTGGAGATGATTAAGATTGAAAGAAATCAAATCACTAGTTAGATTTACTTCTTTTCACGAAAAAACCTCAGTTTAGATAAAAACCAATGTATTTTACTTATTTTTATCTTCTTTTCTGAAAAAAGCAACTTAA
>NW_024720692.1:7500-26995 GCF_018991925.1 Homarus americanus
CTCCGTGAAAAGAAGGTAAAAATAAGTAAAAATACTTGATTTTCATCTAAAACTGAGTGTTTTTGTGAAAAAAGTAAAACTAACTTCCAAAACAGTGTTCTTCAACAGAAAACAAAACCATTCTAAAAAATAAGTACAACTTACTAAAAAACAGTGTTATTCAAAGGAAATTCAGCGTTTTTCCGTGAGTGTTTTTCGAGAAAAAGAAGTAAAACTAAGAAAAATACACTACTTTTCATCTAAAATTTAGTGTTTTCCGTGAAATAGAAATCTAACTGAAATTCACCTAACCTAACCTCAACCAAACCTAACCTAACCTAACCTAACCTAACCTAATCTAACCTAACCTAACCTAACCTAACCTAACCTAACGCAACCTAACCTAACCTAGCAACTAACCCAACCCAACCTAATCTAACTTAACCTAACTAACCTAACCCAACCTAACCCTAACCTAACCTAACCTAACCTATCTAACCTAACCTCTAGCAACCTTTAACCCAACACCAACAGCAACCCAGCAGCAAACCTAGCTTCAACCTAACCTAACCTAACCTAACCTAACCTAACCTAACCTAACCTCTAACACTGAATCAGTGTTTTGAAAAAAAGTAGCGTTTTCCGTGAAAAAGATGAAAATAAGTCAAATACATTGGTTTCGTCTAAACTGAGTGTTTTCAATGAAAAGTAAAACTAACTAAAAATTCACTTAACCTACCCCTAACCTAGGATTTGGAGTTAGATTAAAGACAAATTAGAGCTAGAGTTGGATCAAATTAGAAACAAATTAGAAGCAGAGACCAGAGTTAAGTTTGGTTGCGTACGATTAGGTTCAGTTGGGATAGGACTAGAATTGATTAAGTTAGAGTGAAATAATCTAGATAGATTTACTTCTTTTCTGAAAAAACGCTCGGTTTTAGATAAAAACAAATGTATATTTACTTATTTTTATCTTCTTTTTCACGAAAAACGCTTAATTTCTTTTCAAAACACTGATTTTCAATGTTAGAGGTTGGAGGTTAGGTTAGGTTAGGTTGGTAACTCCAGTACACCTCTGATACTCCAGGTACACCTCTGACACTCCCAGGTACACCTCTGACCTCCCAGGTACCTCAAACACTCCAGTGCACCTCTTACCTCCCAGGTACCTCACACTCCCAAGTACTCCACTGACATTCCCTGGTACACCTCTGACACTCCCAGGTACACCTCCGACCTCCCAGGTAACCTCTGACCCTCCCAGGCACACTTCTCAAACTCCAGGTAACCTCTGACACTCCCAGGCCACTGCCAGGTACACCTCTGACAATCCCAGGACTCCTCTGACACTCATAGTGCACCCTGACACTCAGGTACCTCTGACTCTCCCAAAGCACCCTCTGACACTGCTAGGTACACCTCCGACCTCCCAGAACACTCCCAGGTACACTGAGAGTGTCAGGTGTGCCTGGGGTGTCAGAGATGTACCAGTGAGTGTCGGAGGTGTTCCTGGGAGTGTAAGAAGTGTACCTGGGAGTGTCGGAGGTGTACCTGGGAGTGTCGGAGGTGTACCTGGGAGTGTCAGAGATGTACCAGTGAGTGTCGGAGGTGTACCTGGGAGTGTAAGAAGTGTACCTGGGGAGTGTCAGAGGTGTGCCTGGGAGTGTCGGAGGTGTAACTGGGAGTGTCAGAGGTGTACCTGGGACTGTCAGAGAGGTATACCAGGAGTGTCAGTGAAGTACCTGGGAGTCTCAAAGGTGTACCTGGGAGTATCGGAGGTGTACCTGGGAATATCGGAGGTGTACCTGGGAATATCGGAGGTGTACTAGGGAGAGTCAGAGGTGTACCAGGAGTCTCAGAGGTGAACCAGGAGTGTCAGATGTGCACCTGGAGTGTCAAGGTGTACATGGGAATCTCACAGGTGTACCTGGGGTCAGAGGTGTGCCTGAGGTGTCGGTGTGTGGGGAATGTCGGAAGTGTACCTGGGGATGAGATGTGTGCCTGGGAGTGTCTCAGGTGTGCCGAGTGTCAGCGGAGTACCTGGGAGTGTCAGAGGTGTACCAGGGAGTGTCTGTGGAGTACCTGGGAGTGTCAAAGGTGTACCTGGGAGTATCGGAGGTGTACATGGAGTGTTAGAGGAGTACCTGGTAGTGTCAGCGGTGTACCTGGGAGTGTCAGAGGTGTGCCTGGGAGTGTCTGAAGTGTACCTGGGAGTGTCTGAGGTGTACCTGGGAGTGTCTGAGGTGTACCTGGGAGTGTCAGAGAAGTACCAGGGAGTGTCACAGGAGGACCAGGGAGTGTGAGATGTGTACCTGGGAGTGTGAGAGGTGTACCTAGGAGTGTCTGAAGTGTACCTGGTAGTGTCAGAGGTGTACCTGGTTTGTCTGAGGTGTACCTGGGAGTGTCGGAGGTGTACCTGGGAGTGTCAGAGGTGTACCTGGGAATGTCAGAGGTATACCAGGGAGTGTCAGTGAAGTACCTGGGAGTCTCAAAGGTGTACCTGGGAGTATCGGAGATGTAACTGGGAATATCAGAGGTGTACCTGGGAATATCGGAGGTGTACCAGGGAGTGTCAGAGGTGTACCTGGGAGTATCAAAGGTGTACATGGGAGTCTCAGAGGTGTACCTAGGAGTGTCAGAGGTGTACCTGGGAGTGTCAGAGGTGTACTTGGGAGTGTCGGAGGTGTACCTGGGAGTGTGAGATGTGTACCTGGGAGTGTCTCGGGTTTACCTAGGAGTGTCAGAGGTGTACCTGAGAGGGTCGGAGGTGTTCCTGGGAGTGTCAGAGGTGTACTTGGGAGTGTCGGAGGTGTACCTGGGAGTGTAAGAAGTGTACCTGGGAGTGTCGGAGGTGTACCTGGGAGTGTCAGAGGTGTACCAGGGAATATCTGTGGAGTACTTGGGAGTGTCAGAGGTGTACCTGGGAGTGTCAGAGGTGTACCTGAGAGTGTAAGAAGTTTACCTGGGAGTGTCAGAGGTGTAATTGGCAGTGTCGGAGGTGTGCCTGGGAGTGTGAGAAGTGTACCTGGGAGTATCAGAGGTGTGCCTGGGAGTGTCAGAGGTGTACCTGGGAATGTCAGAGGAATACCAGGGAGTGTCAGTGAAGTACCTGGGAGTCTCGAAGGTGTACCTGGGAGTATCGGAGGTGTACCTGGGAATATCGGAGGTGTATCTGGGAATATCGGAGGTGTACCTGGGAGTGTCAGAGGTGTACCTGGGAGTGACGGAGGTGTACCTGGGAATGTAACAGGAGTACCTGGGATTTTCAGAGGTGTACCTGGCAGTCAGAGGTGCACCTCGGAGTGTCAGATATGTACCTGGAAGTGTCAGAGGTGTACCTGGGAGTGTCAGAGATGTACCTGGGAGTGTCAGAGGTGTACCAGGGAGTGTCTGAGGTGTATCTGGGAGTGTCAGAGGTGTACCAAGGAGTCGGAGGTGTACCTGACAGTGTCAGCGGTGTACCTGGGAGTGTCAGAGGTGTACCATGGAATGTCAGTGTCAGAGGGTGTGCCTGGGGTATCAGGAGGTGTGCCTGGGGTATCAGAGATGTGCCTGGGAGTGTCAGCAGGGTGTACCTGGGAGTGTCAGAGGTGTACCTGGGAGTGTCGGAGGTGTACCTGGGAGTGTCAGAGGTGTACCTGGGAGTGTCAGCGGTGTACCTGGGAGTGTCAGAGGTGTACCTGGAAGTGTCAGACGTGTACCTGGCAGTGTCAGCGGAGTACCTCGGAGTGTTAGAGTTGTATCAGGGAGTGACAAAGGAGTACCTAGGAGTGTCAGAGGTGTACCAGGGAATGTTAGTGGAGTAAATGAGAGTGTCAGAGGTGTACCTGGGAGTGTCAGAGGTGTACCTGGGAGTGTCGGAGGTGTACCAGGGAGTTTCAGAGGTGTACCTGGGAGTGTCAGAGTTGTACCTGGGAGTGTCGGAGGTGTACCTGGGAGTGTCAATGGTGTACCTGGGAGTATCGGAGGTGTACATGAAGTGTCAGAGGAGTACCTGGCAGTGTCAGCGGTGTACCTGGGAGTGTCAGAGGTGTGCCTGGGAGTGTCTGAAGTGTACCTGGGAGTGTCTGAGGTGTACCTGCGAGTGTCTGAGGTGTACCTGGGAGTGTCAGAGAAGTACCAGGGAGTGTCACAGGAGGAGCAGGGAGTGTGAGATGTGTACCTGGGAGTGTGAGAGGTGTACCTAGGAGTGTCTGAAGTGTACCTGGGAGTGTCAGAGGTGTTCCTGGGAGTGTCTGAGGTGTACCTGGGAGTGTCTGAGGTGTACCTGGGAGTGTCAGGGGAGAACCAGGGAGTGAAAGAGGTGTACCTGGGAGTGTCAGAGGTGTAAGTGGGAGTGTCTGATGTGTACCTGGCAGTGTCGGAGGTGTACCTGGGAGTGTCAGAGGTGTACCTGGGAGTATCAGAGGTGTACCTGGGAGTGTACCTATCCTAACCTAACCCAACCTCTAACACTGAAAATCAGTGTTTTGAAAAGAATTTAAGCGTTCTCCGTGAAAAGAAGATAAAAATAAGTAAAATACATTGGTTTTCATCAAAAACTGAGTGTATTTCGTGAAAAGAAGTAAAACTAACTAAAATTCACCTAACCTAACCTAACCTAACCTAACCTAACCTAACCTAACCTAACCCAACCTAACCAACCCAACCCAACCCAACCCAACCTAATCTAACCTAATCTAACCTAACCTAACCTAACCTAACCTAACCTAACCTAACCTAACCTAACCTAAACTAACGTAACCTAACGTAACCTAACCTAACCTAACCTAACCTAATCTAACCCAACCTAACCCAACCCAACCTAACCCAAACCAAACCAATCCACCCCAACCTAACCTAACCTAAGCTAACCTAACCTAACCAAACCTAACCTAACCTAACCCAACCTAACCCAAACGAACCCAACCCAACCCAATCTAACCTAACCTAACCTAATCTAACCTAACCTAACCTAACCTAACCTAACCTAACCTAACCTCTAACACTGAAAATCACTGTTTTGAAAAGAAATTTCGCGTTTTCCGTGAAAAGAAGATAAAAATACGTAAAATACTTTGGTTTTTATCTAAAACTGAGTGTTTTTCGTGAAAAGAAGTAGAAGTAACTAAAATTCACCTAACCTAACCTAACCTAACCTAACCTAACCTAACCTAACCTAACCTAACCCAACCAAACCTAACCTAACCTAACCTAACCTAACCTAACCTAACCAAACCTAACCTAGGTTAGGTTAGGTTAGGTTAAGTGAATTTTAGTTAGTTTTACTTCTTTTCACGAAAAACACTCAGTTTTAGATGAAAACCAATGTATTTGACTTATTTTCATCTTCTTTTCACGGAAAACGCGTAATTTCTTTTCAAAACACTGATTTTCAGTGTTAGAGGATAGGTTAGGTTACGTTAGGTTAGGTTAGGTTAGGTTAGCTTAGGTTAGGTTAGGTTAGGTTAGGTTAGGTTAGGTTAGCTTAGGTTAGGTTAGATTAGGTTAGGTTAGGTTAGGTTAGGTTAGGTTAGGTTAGATTAGGTTAGGTTAGGCTAGGTTAGGGTTAGGTTAGATTAGGTTAGTTAGGGTTAGGTTAGGGTTAGGTTAGATTAGGTTAGGTTAGAAGAAGTTAGTTAGGTTAGGTTAGGTTAGGTTAGGTAGGTTAGGTTAGGTTAGATAGGTTAGGTTAGGTTAGGTTAGGTGAATTTTAGTTAGTTTTACTTTTTTCACGAAAAACACTCACGGAAAACGCTGAATTTCCTTTTGAAAAACACTGTTTTTTTGTAAGTTGTACTTATTTTTAGATGAGCTCTTGTTTTCTGTTGAAGAACACTGTTTTGGAAGTTAGTTTTACTTCTTTTTCACAAAACACTCAGTTTTAGATGAAACCGTGTATTTACTTAGTTTTACTTTCTTTTTCACGAAAACACTCGGCTTTAGATGAAAACCAAAGTATTTTTACTTATTTTATCTTCTTTTCACGGAAACGCGTAATTTCTTTTCAAAACACTGATTTCCAGTGTTAGAGGTTGGGTTAGGTTAGATAGGTACACTCCCCAGGTACACCTCCTCTGATACTCCCAGGCACACCTCTGACACTCCCCAGGTACACCTCCGACACTGCCAGGTACACCTCAGACACTCTCCCATTACACCTCTGACATTCCCAGGACACCTCTCACTCCCCTGGTTCTCCCCTGACACTCCGGTACACCTCAGACACTCCCCATTACCTCTGACATTCCCAGGCACACTTCTCTCTCACTCCCCTGGTTCTCCCCTGACACTCCCAGGCACACCGCTGACACGGCCAGGTACTCCTCTGACACCCATGTACACCTCCGACACTCCCAGGCACACCTCTGACACTCCCAGGCACACCTGACACTCCCCAGGCACACCCAGACACCCCAGGTACACCCCAGACACCCCAGGTACACCCCAAACACTCCCCAGGTACACCACACCCCAGGTACACCTCAGACACCCCAGGTACACCTCAGACACTCCCAGGTTCACCTCTGACACCCCAGGTACACCTCAGACACCCTAGGCACACCTCACACCCCAGGCACACCTCTCACACTCCCGGTCCTCCTGGACACTTCCAGGTACATATCTGACACCTGAGGTACACCTTCGACTGCCAGGTACACCTCTGAAAATCCCAGGTACTCTTGTTACACTCCCCAGGTACACCTCCGACACCCCAGGTACACCTCTGACACTCCCAGGTACACCTCCGATATTCCCAGGTACACCTCCGATATTCCCAGGCACCTCCGATACTCCCAGGTACACCTTTGAGACCCCAGGTACTTCACTGACACTCCCTGGTATACCTCTGACATTCCCAGGTACACCTCTGACACTCCCAGGTACACCTCTGATACTCCCAGGTACACTTCTCACACCCCAGGCACACCTCCGACACTGCCAAGTACAACCTCTGACACTCCCCAGGCACACTTCTACACTCCCCAGGTATACTTCCTGACACACCCAGGTACACCTCTGACACTCCCAGGTACACCTCCGACACTGCAGGTACACCTCTGACACCCCAGGTACACCTCTGACACCGCACTACAGACATTCCCTGGTACACCTCTGACACCCCAGGTACACCAACGACACTCTCAGGCACACTTCTTACACTCCCCACACCTCCGACACTCCCAGGCACACCTGACACTCCCAGGAACACCTCCGACCCCCAGGTACACCTCTGACACTCCGGAGGTACACCTGAGACATTCCCAGGCACACCACACCCCAGGTACACCCCAGACACCCCAGGCACACCCCAGACACTCCCAGGTTCACCTCTCTGACACTCCCAGGTACACCTCAGACACCCCTAGGCACACCTCTCACACCTCCCAGGTACATCTCACACTCCCTGGTCCCTCCTGTGACACTTCCAGGTACATATCTGACACCCGAGGCACACCTCTGACTGCCAGGTACACCTCTGAAAATCCCAGGTACCCTGTTACACCCCAGGTACACCTCCGACACTCCCAGGTACACCTCTGACACTCCCAGGTACACCTCCGATATTCCCAGGTACACCTCCGATATTCCCAGGTACATCTCCGATACTCCCAGGTACACATTTGAGACTCCCAGGTACTTCACTGACACCCTGGTATACCTCTGACATTCCCAGGTACACCTCTGACACTCCCAGGTACACTCTGATACTCCCAGGTACATCTCTCACACTCCCAGGTACACCTGACACTGCCAAGTACACCTGACACCCCAGGTACACTTCTACACTCCCAGGTACACTTCCGACACTCCCAGGTACACCTCTGACACCCCAGGTACACCTCCAACACTGCAGGTACACCTCTGACACTCCAGGTACACCTCTGACACCCCAAGAACTCACAGACATTCCCTGGTACACCCTGACACTCCAAGGTACACCTCCAACACTCCCAGGTACACTTCTAGACTCCCAGGTACACCTCCGACACTCCCAGGGTACACCTCTGAAACTCCCAGGAACACCTCCGACCCTTCCGGTACACCTCTGACACTCCGTACACCTGAGACACTCCTAGGTACACTTTCACACTCCCAGGTACACCTCCGGACACTCCCAAGTACATCTCTGACACTCCAGGTACACCTCTGAGACCCCATGTACACCTTGACACTGAGTACACCGGTGACACTATCAGGTACACCTCCGACACTCCCAGGAACACCTCCGACACTCTCAGGTACACTTCTCACACTCCCAGGTACACCTTCGACACTCCCAGGTACACCTCTGATACTCCCAGGTCCGCCTCCGACACTCCCAGGTACAACCTGACACTCTCAGGTACACCTCTGACACCCCAGGTACACCTCTGACACTCCCAGGTACCCTCAGACACTCCCTGGTTCACCTCTGAGACTCCCAGGTACACCTCTCTGACACTCCTGGTACACCTCCGATATTCCCAGGTACACCTCCGATATTCCCAGGTACACCTCCGATACCCCAGGTACACCTTTGAGACCCCAGGCCTCACTGACACTCCCTGGTATACCTCTGACACTCCCAGGTACTCCTCTGACACTCCCTGGTTCACCTCATCTGGTCACACCTCTGACACCCCAGGTACACCTGAGACACTCCCAGGTACACATCTCACACCCCCAGGTACACCTCCGAAATCCTAAGTACATCTTCTGACACTCCCAGGCACACCTCTACACTCCCGGTACACCCCTGACACTCCAGGTATCTCTGACACCCCTGGTTCACCTCTGAGACTCCCAGGTACCTCTGACACACCCTGCACACCTCCGATATTCCCAGGCACACCTCCGATATTCCCAGGCACACCCTGATACTCCCAGGTACACTTCTCACACTCCCAGGTACCCCTAGATACTGCTGGGCACATTCTCTGACACTCCCAGGCACATCTCTACACTCCCAGGTACCTGACACTCCTGGTACACCTCTGACACTCCCAGGTACACCTCCGACACTCCCAGTGTACCTGGGGGTGTCGGAGTTTTACCTGGGAATGTCAGAGGAATACCAGGGAGTGTCAGTGAAGTACCTGGGAGTCTCAAAGGTGTACCTGGGAGTATCGGAGGTGTACCTGGGCATATCGGAGGTGTACCTGGGAATGTAACAGGAGTACCTGGGATTTTCAGAGGTGTACCTGGCAGTCAGAGGTGTATCTCGGAGGTATATATGTACCTGGAAGTGTCAGAGGTGTACCTGGGAGGGAGATGTACCTGGGAGGTCAGAGGTAGCAGGATGTCTGGTGTATCTGGGAATGTCAGCTGTGTACCAGGAGTCGAAGTGTACCTGGCAGTGTCAGGTGTACCTGGGAGGCTGAGGTGTACCAGGAATGCAGTGGAGTACCTGGGAGGTCAAAGGTGTACCTGGGAGGTCAGAGGTGTACCTGGGAGCATCGGAGGTGCACCTGAGTATCAGAGGTGTACCTGGGAGGTTGGGCGGTGTACCTGGAGGTCAGAGGTGTACCTGGATGTCAGAGGTGTACCTGGCAGTGTCAGTGAGTACCTGGAGTGTTAGAGGCATCAGGAGTGACAAAGAGCACCTCGAGGTCAGAGGTACCAGGAATGTTAGTGGAGTAAATGAGAGTGTCAGAGGTACCTGGGAGTGTCAGAGGTACCTGGGAGTGCCGGAGGCACCAGGAGGTCAGAGGTGTACCTGGGAGTGTCAGAGGTGTACCTGGGAGTGTCGGTGTACCTGGGAGTGTGGAGAAGGTACCTGGGAGTTTCAGCGGGCACCGGGGATGTCAGAGGTGACCTAAGTGTCAGAGGTACCTGGCAGGTCAGGGAGTACCTGGAAGTGTCAGAGGTACCAGGAATGTCTGAGTACCTGGGAGGTCAGAGGTACCTGGGAGTGCCGAGGTACATGGAGTGTCAGAGGAGTACTTGGGTGTCAGGGTGTACCTGGGAGTGTCAGAGGTGTGTGGGATTGTCTGAAGTGTACCTGGGAGTGTCTGAGGTGTACCTGGGAGTGTCAGAGAAGTACCAGGAGGTCACAGGAGGACCAGGGGAGTGAGATGTACCTGGGAGTGAGAGGTGTACCTAGGAGTGTCTGAAGTACCTGGGAGGTGGAGAGGTGCACCTAGGAGGTCTGAAGTGTACCTGGGAGGAGAGGTACTTGAGTGTCTGAGGTACCTGGAGTGTCTGAGGTGTACCTGGCAGTGTCGGAGGTGTACCTGGGAGTATCAGAGGTGTACCTGGGAGTGTACCTATCCAACCCAACCCAACCTCTAACACTGAAAATCAGTGTTTTGAAAGAATTTCTGCGTTCTCCGTGAAAGAAGATAAAAAAATAAAATACATTGGTTTTCATCAAAACTGAGTGTATTTCGTGAAAAGAAGTGAAACCAACTAAAATTCACCTAACCTAACCTAACCTAACCTAACCTAACCCAACCTAACCTAACCAACCTAACCCAACCAACCCAACCCAACCTAATCTAACCCAACCCAACCAAACCCAACCTAACCTAACCTAACCTAAACCAACGTAACCCAACCCAACCTAACCTAACCTAACCTAACCTAATCTAACCCAACCTAACCCAACCCAACCCAACCCAAACCAAACCAACCCAACCCAACCTAACCTAACCTAACCAACCAACCTAACCCAACCAAACCTAACCTAACCTAACCCAACTAACCCAAACGAACCCAACCCAACTCATCGTAATCCTATTCTACCTAACCTAACCTAACTTACTCACCTGTCTCATCTCCAACTCAACTCACCCAACTAAACAATTCTGGTTCTGTTCTGTTCCATTCTACATTATTCTACCTAATTCTAATCTCCATTCTAACCCCTAACTCCAACCTAATTTAACGAACTCCAACCCAATTCCAATAATTTCCAACTTAATTTGGTTTCATCTATTCTAACTCTAACTTATCTTAATTCCATTTGATCTTCTAACACTGAAAATCAGTGTTTTGAAAAGAATTCATGTTTTCTTAGAAAAGAAGATAAAATAAGTAAATAATTTTTGTTTATCTAAAACTGAGTGTTTTTGAAAAGAAGTAAATCAATTAGGTTTCAATGGTTCAATCTTAATTATCGTGGTTCTAATTTCTTAATTCTATCTCCATTCTGGTCTGTTCAACCTAAGGTTCCAATCCCAACCTAACCTAACTCTAATCTCTAATTCTAACTCAAACCTAACCTAAGTTAGGTTAGGTTAGGTTAAGTGAATTTTAGTTAGTTTTACTTTTTCACGAAAACACACAGTTTTTGATGAAAACCAATGTATTTGACTTATTTTCATCTTCTTTTCACGGAAAACTTAATTTTTTCAAACACTGATTTTCAGTGTTAGGAGAGTTAGGTTGCTAGGTTAGGTTAGGTTAGGTTACTGTTAGGTTAGTTAGGTTAGTTAGGTTGTGGTTAGCTTTGGTTGAAGCAGATTAGGTTAGGTTAGGTTAGGTTGTATAGTTAGATTAGGTTAGGTTAGGTTAGGTTTGCTAATATTTTGTTAGTTTTACTTTTTTCACTAAAACACTCAGTTTTAGATAAAACCTAATGTTTTTACATATATTTATC
Organism: Homarus americanus; assembly: GCF_018991925.1. Lineage (NCBI taxonomy): Eukaryota > Metazoa > Arthropoda > Malacostraca > Decapoda > Nephropidae > Homarus > Homarus americanus. The sequence goes on from NW_024720692.1 coordinate 19,043, forward strand.
TTCTTTTCACGGAAAACTCTTAATTTCTTTTCAAAAACTGATTTTCAGTGTTAGAGGTTAGGTTAGGTTAGGTTAGGTTAGGTTAGGTTGCTAGGTTAGGTTAGGTTTGGTTGCTGGGTTGCTGGGTTGGGTTGGGGTGGGAAGAAGCTGGGTTAGGTTAGTTAGGTTATGCTAGGTTAGTTATAGGTTAGGTTAGGTTGGTTAGGTTAGATTCGGTTAGGTTAGGTTAGGTTAGGTTAGGTTAGGTTTGGTTGGGTTAGGCTAGGTTCGGTTAGAAGGTTAGGTTAGGTTAGGTGAATTTCAGTTAGTTTTACTTCTTTTCACGGAAAACACTCAATTTTAGATGAAAAGTAGTGTATTTTACTTCGTTTTACTTTCTTTTCTCGAAAAAACTCAGTTTTAGATGAAAATCAGTGTATTTTACTTATTTTTACCTTCTTTTCACGGAGAACGCTTAAATTTTTTCAAACACTGATTTCCAGTGTTAGAGGTTGGGTTAGGTTAGGATAGGTACACTCCCAGGTACACCTCTGATACTCCCAGGTACACCTCTGACACTCCCAGGTACACCTCCGACACTGCCAGGTACACCTCAGACACTCCCCATTACACCTCTGACATTCCCAGGTACACCTCTCTCACTCCCTGGTTCTCCTGACACTCCCAGGTACACCGCTGACACGGCCAGGTACTCCTCTGACACTCCATGTACACCTCCGACACTCCCAGGTACACCTCTGACACTCCCAGGTACTCCACTGACACTTCCTGGTACACCCCTGACACTCCCAGGTACACCTCTGACACTCCCAGGTACACCTTTGACACTCCCAGGTACCTCAGACACTCCGGTACACCCCAGACACTCCCGTTGCACCCCAAACACTCCCAGGTACACTTCTCACACTCCCAGGTACACCTCAGACACTCCCAGGTACACTCAGACACTCCCAGGTTCACCTCTGACACTCCCAGGTACACCTCAGACACTCCTAGGTGCACCTCTCACACTCCCAGGTTACACCTCTCACACTCCCTGGTCCTCCTGTGACACTCCCTGGTACTCTGACACTCCCAGGTACACCTCAGACACTCCCAGGTACACCTCTGACCTCCCAGGTACACCTTTGACCTCCCAGGTACACCTCAGACACTCCCAGGTACAACCCAGACACTCCCAGGTACACCCTAAACACTCCCAATACACACTTCTCACACTCCCAAGTACACCTCCGACACTCCCAGGTACACCTCTGACCTCCCAGGTACACCTCTGACACTCCCTGGTACACCTCCGACACTCCCAGGTACACCTCTGACACTCCCAGGTACACCTCTGACACTCTCATTTACTCCACTAACATTCCTGGTACACCTCTGACACTCCTAGGTACTCCTCTTTCACTCTCTGATACACCTCTAACACTCCCAGGTACTCCGCTGAGACTGCCAGGTACACCTCCGACACTTCCAGGTACACCTCTGACACTCCCAGGTACACCGCTGACACTCCCAGGTACACCTGTGATACTCAGGTACACCTCCGATACTCCCAGGTACACCTCAGACACTCCCAGGTACACCTCAGACACTCCTAGGTACACCTCCTGACACTCAGATACACCTCAGACACTCCAGGTACACCTCAGACACTCCTAGGTACACCTCTGACACTCCCAGGTACACCTCTGACACTCTCATTTACTCCACTAACATTCCCTGGTACACCTCTGACACTCCTAGGTACTCCTCTTTCACTCCCTGATACAACTCTAACACTCCCAGGTACTCCGCTGACACTCCCAGGTACACCTCTGACCTCCTAGGTACTCCTTTGTCACTCCTGATACACCTCCTAACACTCCCAGGTACTCCGCTGACACTGCCAGGTACACCTCTGACACTTCCAGGGACACCTCTGACACTCCCAGGTACACCCTTGACACTCCCAGGTACTGCACTGACATTCCCTGGTACACCTCTGACACTCCCAGGAACACCGCTGACACTGCCAGGTACACCTCCGACTCAGGTACACCTCCGACACTCCCGGGCACACTTCTCACCTCCCAGGTACACCTGTGACACTCCCAGGTACACCTCCGACACAGCCAGGTACACCTCAGACACTCCCCTTACACCTCTGACCTCCCAGGTACACCTCTGACACCCGAGGTACATTCCTGACACTCCCAGGTACATCTCTGACACTGCCAGGTACAACTCTGAAAATCCCAGGTATTCCTGTTACACTCCAGGTACACCTCCGACACTCCCAGGCCACACCCCAGGCATGACACTGCCAAGCACACCTGACACTTGCAGGACACTTGCACACCTCTGTGCCTGACACTCCAGGTACACCTCTGACACTCCAGGTACACCTCCTGCACACACTCCAGGTACACTCTGACACTCCCAACTCCACTGACTTCCTGGCACACCTCTGACTCCCAGGCATTTCAGGTACACCTCTGACATTCCCAGGCACACTCTCAGGTACACCTCTGACACACCCAGGTATTCTCATCGTTAGGTGCACCTCTGACAATCCCAGCAGTTTTCCCAGGTACACTGCTACACTTCCAGGTTGTTCATAATCTGGGCACAGCTCTGATGCTGTTACGATCTCTGAGACACCTCCGACACTTCCAGGCACACTGAGAGTGTCGGAGGTGTACCTGGGAGGCCAGAGGTGTACCTGTGAGTGTCGGAGGTGTACCTGGGAGTGTAAGAAGTGTACCTGGGAGTGTCGGAGGTGTACCTGGGAGTGTCGGGGTGTACCTGGAGGAGGCCTGGAACAGAGGTATACCAGGAGGTCAGTGAAGTACCTGGGAGTCTCAAAGGTGTACCTGGGAGTTTGGAGATGTACCTGGGAGTCTCAGATGTGAACCAGGGAGGTCAGGTACCTGGAGCATCAAAGGTACCTGGGAGTCCCAGGAGGTACCTGGAGTGTCAGAGGTACCTGGAGTGTAAGAAGTGCACCTGGAATATCGGAGGTACCAGGAGGTCAGAGGTGTACCTGGGAGTCTCAGATGAACCAGGGAGGTCAGAGGTGTACCTGGGAGTATCAAAGGTGTACCTGGGAGTCTCAGAGGTGTACCTGGGAGTGTCAGAGGTGTACCTGGGAGTGTCAGAGGTGTACTTGGGAGTGTCGGAGGTAACTGGGAGGTGTGAGATGTGTACCTGGGAGTGTCTCTGGGTTTACCTAGGAGGTCAGAGGTACCTAGAGGGCTGGAGGTGTTCCTGAGTGTCAGAGGTGCACTTGGGAGGTCGGAGGTACCTGGGAGTGTGAAGTGTACCTGGGAGGTCGGAGGTACCTGAGGTCAGAGGTACCAGGGAATGTCCAGGAGTACTTGGGAGGTCAGAGGTGTACCTGGGAGGCCAGAGGTACCTGAGAGTGTCGGAGGTGTACCTGGGAGGTAAGAAGTATGGGAGTGTCGAGGTACTTGGCAGTGTCGGAGGTGTATCTGGGAGTGTGAGAAGTGTACCTGGGAGTATCGAGGTACCTGGGAGTGTCAGAGGTGTACCTGGGAATGTCAGAGGTATGTACCAGGGAGTGTCAAAAGCGAAGTACCTGGGAGTTCCCCAAAGGTGTACCTGGGAGTATCGAGGTGTACCTCGGGGAATATCGGAGGTGTACCTGGGAATATCGGAAAGTGTACCTGGAGGCCGAGTACCTGGGATGCTTGGAGGTGTACCTGGGAATGTAACAGGAGTACCTGGATTTTCAGAGGTGTACCTGGCAGTCAGAGGTGCAATTCTCGGAGTCGTGGGACATGTACCTAGAAGTGCCTAGAGGTGTGTACCTGGGAGAGTCAGAGATGTACCTGGGAGTGTCAGGAGGCACTGCAGGGAGGCCTGAGGTGTATCTGGGAGTGTCAGAGTTGTACCAGGGAGTCAGATGTGTACCTGGGAGTATGAGAGAGGTACCTGGGAGTGTCAGAGGAGTGCCTGGAATGTCACAGGTATACCAGGGAAGTCAGTGAATTGCCTGGGAGTTCCCCAAAGTGTGTACATGGAAGTATCGGGAGGAGTACCTGGGAATTTCGGGAGGTGCACCTGGAATATCGGAGGTGTACCAGGGAGTGTCAGAGGTGTGCTCCTGGGAGTCTCAGAGGTGAACCAAAGAGTGTCAGAGGAGTACCGAGGCTGTGAGGCTTTACCTAGGAGGTCGAGGTAAAACCTGGGAGTATCGGAGGTGTACCTGGGACTGTCAGAGGTGTACCTGGGACTGGCCAGCGATGTACCGGGAGTGTCGGAGGTGTACCTGGGAGGCCACAGAAGTGCCTGGAGGTCAGAGGTGTACCTGGCAGTGTCAGGAGGCCTGGCAGTGTCATGGTGTACCTGGAGGCTCGAGGTGTACCAGGGAATGTCATGGAGTACCTGGGAGTGTCAAAGGCGTACCTGGGAGAGGCTGGGAGGTGTACCTGGAAGTGTCAGAGGTGTACCTTGCAGTGTCAGAGGTGTACCTGGCAGTGTCAAAGGAGTACCTGGGAGTGTCAGAGGTACCTGAGAGTGTCGGAGGTGTACCCAGGGAGTGTCGAGTGTACCTGGGAGGTCAGAGGTGTACCTGAAGTGCCGAGGTGTACCTGGCAGTGTCAGCGGAGTACCTTGGAGTGTCAGAGGTGCCTGGGAGTGTCAGGTGTACCAGGGAGGTTCAGAGTGCCTTGGGAGGCCAGAGTGCCTGGAGTGTCGGAGGTGTACATGCAGTGTCAGAGGAGTACCTGGCAGTGTCATGAGTACCTGAGAGTGCCGAGGTGTGTGCCTGGGAGGTTCCAGCTACCTGGCAGTGTCTGAGGTGTGTACCTGGGAGTGTCTGAGGTGTACCTGGGAGGTCATAGAAGTACTCAGGGAGGCCACAGGAGTGACCAGGGAGGAAAATTAGAGTAAGCCTGAAGTACTGAGAGTGTCAGAGGTGTAGCCTGGGAAGTGTGTACTGTGGGAGTCTGCACTCTGGGAGTGTCAGGGGAGAACCAGGAGTGAAAGAACCCGAGGCAAGTCACACACACAGAGGTGTAAGGGGAGTGTCTGAGGTGTACCTGGCAGTGTCGGAAAATTCTGTATGTCAGAGGTGTACCCTGGGAGTATCAGAGGTGTACCTGGGAGTGTACCTATCATCCTAACCTAACCTAAATCCCTCTAACACTGAAAAATCAGTGTTTTGAAAAAGCACTGCTGCTCTCCTCGTGAAAAGAAGGCAGAAAATAAGTAAAATACACTGATTTTCATCTAAAACTGAGTAGTTTTTTGTGAAAAAGAAGTAAACCCCAATCTCCAAAACAGTGTTCCTTCAACAGAAAAACAAGGTTCATCCTGTAAAAATAAGAACAACTTACTAAAAACAGTGTTTTTAAAGGAAATTCAGCGTTTTTCCGCTAGTGTTTTCGAGAAAAAGTAAAACTAAGTAAAATACACTACTTTCTATCTAAATTGAGTGTTTTCCGTGAAAAGAAGTAAAACTAACTGAAATTCACCTAACCTAACCAACCCCAACCTAACCTAACGTAACTCATCCTAATCCCATTCCCATCTAATTCTAATCTCTATTCTAATTCTGTTCTAACTCTGGCCCCAACGCAACCTGGGGCCCAATCCCCAATTCCACCCTAACCTAACTCCAACTGGAACTCCAACACAGTTCTGTCCTGTTCAGTCTCCATCTCTATTCATTCTAATTTAACTTAACCTTAACCTTAACCTAATCTTAACCTTAACCTTAACTCCTATCCTATTCCAACCTAACCTTAACCTAACTCCCAAACACTGAAAATCAAGCTTTTTGAAAAGAAATTAAGAGTTTTCCGTGAAAAAAGAAGATACAAAAATAAAATACTACTGGTTTTATCTAAAAACCGAGTGATTTTCGTGAAAAGAAGTAAAACCAACTGTATTCATTTGACTGAACCCCAACTCCAACCCAGGTTAGGCTGGGCCAGGGGTTAGGTTAGGCTAGGCTAGGCTAAAGAAATAGGCTAGGCTAGGCCAGGGGTTGTGCCAGGCTAGGCTGCCACAGGGCCAGGCTGGGCCGGGGCTGGCCTGGCTCTGGGCTGGGCTGGGCCAGACAGCCAGGCCAGGTTGCCAGGCCAGGCTGTGTTGTGCCAGGTTGTGTCAGGCCGCCTGTGCCAGCCAGGCTGCCAGGATTAGGCTGGGTTTCTGGGGTTGGCTGCTGGGCTAGGCTGCCAGGCTAGGTTGTAAGCAGTTGTGTTGTGTTGTGTTAGGTTAGGTTAGGTTAGGTGAATTTCAGTTAGTTTTACTTCTTTTCACGAAAAACACTCAGTTTTTGATGAAAACCAATGTATTTTACTTATTTTTATCTTCTTTTCACGAAAAACGCTAAATTTTTTTTCAAAACACTGATTTTCAGTGTTAGAGGTTAGGTTAGGTTAGGTTAGGTTAGGTTAGGTACACTCCCAGGTACACCTCTCATACTCCCAGATACACATCTGACACTCCCAGGTACATCTCTGACACTCCCAGGTACACCTCAGACACTCTTAGGTACACCTCTTACACTCCCAGGTACACCTCTCACACTCCCAGGTCCTCCTGTGACACTCCCTGGTACTTCTCTGACACTCCCAGGTACACCTCCGATACTCCCAGGTACTCCTCTGACACTCTTTGGTTCACCTCTGAGACTCCTAGGTACACCTTTGACACTCCCTGGTATACCTCCGATATTCCCAGGTGCACCTCCGATATTCCCAGGTACACCTCCGATACTTCCATGTACACCTTTGAGACTCCCAGGTAATTCACTGACACTCCCTGGTATACCTGTGACATTCCCAGGCACTCCTGTGACACTCCCAGGTACACCTCTCATACTCCCAGGTAGACCTCTGACACTCCCTGGTACACCTCTGACACTCCCAGATACACCTCAGACACTCCCTGGTACACCTCTGACACTCCCAGGTGCATCTCTGACACTCCCAGGTACACCTCTGACACTCCAAGGTACACCTCTGACACTCCCAACTACACCTCCGACACTGCCAGGTACACCTCAGACACTCCCCCTTACACCTCTGACACTCCCAGGTACACCTCTGACACTTCCAGGTACATATCTGACTCTCCGAGGTGCTGGCCCTCTTACCTGCCAGGTACACCTCTGAAAACTCCCAGGTACTCCTGTTGGCAATCCCAGGTGCACCTGACACTCCCAGGTACACCCTCTGACACTCCCAGGTACACCTCCGATGAGCCCGCAGGTCCACCTCCGATATTCCCAGGTACACCTTTGAGACCCCCAGGTACTTCACTGACACTCCCCTGTTATATCTCCGACACTCTTGCAGGTACACCTCCTCTGACACTCCCAGGCACACCTCCAACACTCTCAGGTACACCTCTGACACCCCAGGCCACCTCTGACACTCCCAAGTACCCACAGACATTGCCTGGTACACCTCTTCTGACACTCCCAGGTACACCCCCGACACACCCAGGTACACCTCCTCTGACACTCCCAGGAACACTCTCCGACCCTCCCAGGTACAGCTCTGACACTCCCAGGTATACCCGAGACACTCCCAGGTACACTTCTGACACTCCCAGGTACACCTCTGACACTCCCAGGTACACCTCTGACACTCCCAGGTACACCTCTGAGACTCCCATGTACACCTTTGTCACTCCCAGGTACACCGCTGACACTATCAGGTACACCTCCGACACTCCCAGGAACACCTCCGACAGTCTCAGGTACACTTCTCACACTCCCAGGTACACCTTCGACACTCCCAGGTACACCTCTGATACTCCCAGGTCCGCCTCCGACACTCCCAGGTATTGTTTTCTGATACCCAGGCAGAGACCCCAGGTACTTCACTGACACCTTCTGGTATGGCCTTCTGACAGCCCTGCGGGGCACACCCCGACACCCCAAGTACACTCTGATACTCCCAGGTACATTTCACACCCCAGGTACACCTGCGACACTGC
>NW_024720693.1:0-12614 GCF_018991925.1 Homarus americanus
GGGAACAACTAAGTCGGTTGTGTATAACAGCGTCAGAGAATTATAGCAGCCTTACAGTAAGAACGGCACCAGTGTCTTAAGGCTCATGAAGGCATCACGTATTGGTTAACACAAAAGGTGTTACCAAGTTAATGGCCGACAATGCAATTTTTATTGTCATTTTTCCTTCTGATTTTTTTACACTTTAGTTTACATTTGTGTTAAATTTAACACTACTGTCATTTGTTCCTTGCAGTAATACATACAAATGAAAAGCTTCATACAAAACATAACGTAACGTAACGTAACGTAACCTGCTTTAGGTATATTTGAATATCTTATGATTGTAAATGACGTCTTATATGAAACAGTGATAATATTATTATGTGTAACTTTATTTACATTATTATAACAATAAAAAGTATTCCTTTACCCCTACTGAACGGACACACACACTGGCCATAGGTGAACATGTAGGTCATCATATTAGGTCCACGTGAATAGTTTAAGAAACTTAACCTTAAGGAATATTACTGAACTCTTATCTTTATAAACACAGGATGATCATGACGCGTTACATGATATATTCTAAACAATGTAAATGTCAACATAAGTTTGGGAGAAAAACAACTAAATCTAAAGTTACTTAAAACAACAGTAAAGACTTAAACTGTACACACGAGAGGAAAACAAATATCATAGTAATAAATATAAGTAATAAATAACTAATTAAACCCTGAAACTAAATACGTATATTTAGATGTTCTTTGTCTTTTATACAATATTGTTAACACAGTAATGACTTTAATACATATTTAAACAATTAAAAGAAAAAGATAAAAAAAACACCGATCAACCTCGACCCGGAGGGCCAGATGACCCCTGGACAGCTCTGAGCTTGACCAGCACGTTCGTGTTTATATTATTATCTCGACTGAATTATATTACAAAGTCACTTATGAGTTTTTCAATGATGTTTTGATAATATTTACTTATTCTCACCTAAATGTTAACAACTAGCGTATTAAAGAATACGACCACAACTAAATAAAGGCGGAAATTCACGGAGGTAACTTGGTGTAACTGGCTAGACTCCCCAAGGTGCCACAGACCTGCCATCGTCTAGTAGTCTTTCATCGTGTAGCACAACTGAGGCTATACATACGAACACGTTTACTATATAGCTGGAGTATTTTACACGTTTCTTATACAGCCACTACTGAGGGAGGGAGGGAGGGAGGGAGCAGAGGGGAGGGAGGAGAGGGGGGAGGAAGGGAGGGAGAGAAGGAGGAGGGAGGGAGGGAGGGAGGGAGGGGGCTACACGATCAACCCATAAATCAGGTATAGCTTGTCGAGGACGGGCTACGGGGCAATGTAAACAATGGGGCTACTAAGACTATAGGTATACGTAGGCTCCGAGTCCACGCCAGGCCAGGACTGAGATGATGCCGTCACTAGCAGCGTCCTCAGCGGATATTACACGACTTGTATCTCGTCCATCTCTCCCTGGGTGAGGAGGGGGGAGGGGGAGGAGGAGGGGGAGGAGGAGGGGTAGGGGAAGGAGGAGTGGGGGGGAAGGGGAGGGGGAGAAGGAGAAGAGGAGGAAGAAGAGGAGGGACGTAAAGGGGAAGAGGAAGAAGAAGAGGCGGAGGAAGGAGAAGGAAGAAGATAAGGAGTAGGAGGAAAGTGAGAAGGAAGAAAGGAGGAGAAAGAGGAGAGAAGAGAAAGAAGATGGAAGAAAGACAGAGAAGGGGAGGGGAGAGGAATGGACACAAAGCGAACAGTAACAAGTTTCAGTGTTGGTAGTGGTGGTGGTGGTGGTGATAACAGCAGTAGTCACGTTAGTAGTAGTATTAGTGGTGATTATAAGTGGTGCAGATGACGTGGTGGTGAGTGGTGATACGTGGTGGTAGTCACAGAAATGGTGGTGGTAGTGATGATAATAGCAGTGGTAGTGGTGGCAGTAGTAGCGGTGGTGAAAATAGCAATGGTCACACAGTCCTGTCGTAACTGGCTGGCGGGTCTCAGGTGACATGTCGGGGCGGAAGGGGACAGAACAAAGCCTCGGCATCCGTCACCCCCTCCTTCCCTCCCAGACAGTTAACAGTCACAAAACGTCTCGACCTGTAAACACCTCAGCCCTGGGAACACTCTCAGAAACCGGAGAGAGTCCCTGAGCAAACCCTGTAGAAACCGCCGTGGCCCGAGGAATGGACTAGCCGAGAAAATCATAACGAATTTCAGGAAAGCTCTTTAGGCTCCTCCACCCGTCCGTCCGCCTCATGGGAAAAGGTTTTCTTTGCCATTTTAAAAGATTTGGAGCCACAATGAGGGATTTTTCACCGCTGAGGGTAAGGGTTAGAGGAGGTGGTGGGGAGGGGGGGATGGAGAGAAGGGGAGGGGGTGAAGGGAGGGGAAGGAGTGTATAGGGGGAGGTAGTGAAGAAGGAGGGGGTGGACGGTGGTATCCCACACACCCACTTATGTAATGGAGGTTTAGAATGCACTACCAAACACACTTATCATATACGCCTCAAAAATATTATCACATCATCACTAACTAATAAAACACAAGACTTGGTGAGTTATGTGTGAAGGGGATCATTCAGGTGGTGTGATAATACAATGTGAGAGAGAAACTTCACTAAATGGAGGAGGAGACACACACGTCCTCCCCCACACCCGCCGATAAATCATGTTCTGACTTCTTTATAAGGACCTTCCTATTACCTGAATAACCCGGCAGCTGCAGCCTCAACCAATGGGGCGCCGCGCATTACCGCCGGCCTCCAATAATTACACCACATCCAGGAAAGGGGCGGGTTTTGGGATTGATAAAAAACGCGCCATTCCCACTCTCGCGTGTGATTGGGCGAAGAAGGAAGATGATAAAAAGAGGCGACTGTGATTGGCTGGCACCGCGTGTAATCACATATGACATGATGAAGATGATGATGGTGTTGCGATATGAGGAAGGTGTGTACTAGTGTGTGGTTGGTGGTGGCGGTAGTGGTGACTGGCATGTGTGACGTGTGTGTGTGTTGGCTACTGATGGCGACCCTCTACACTGCCCCTGTTCCACAACCACCCCCACCGCGCCTCACCATCGCTCCACACTACCCTCCCATAACATATAATTACAGTATATAAGTTATTAATAACAGCAATTTAGTATTTATTATAGTTTTTCGTATAGAGAAAAACACGTAAAAACATCATAGGATAAACTGGACAGTGTCAGATTGTGGGTGTCGGGAAACGTTGGAAGTGTGTAGTAGTAATAATAATTAACGGTTTATTGAAAAATATGGCAGGCAAAAAACTGAAAATATAAACTAAACAGAGATGAGTGGGTCACTTTGTTGTCAAGGAATACACAAGTAATATTAGTGGTAAATAATATTACTTGTATATGATGACAAGGAGGAATGGGTCTTTTAACAGTTTCAGAACAGTTACGGTACTAAAGTGAGATAAACAAGGAGTGACTACACCAACACCCCCCACAAACCACCCCTCACCAACATACCGCACTACAACTACGTCAGAAATTATAAGACGCACTACAACTACGTCAGAATGTATATACTGTAACGCACTACATTTACGTCATGTGTGCTTTAGATGCACTACAGCTACGTCAGAATGTATATAACGCACTACATCTACCTTCAAGAGTGTTTTAGTCTTTTAGACACACTACAACTACGTCAAAAGGTATATATATATATATATATATATATATATATATATATATATATATATATATATATATATATATATATATATATATATATATATATATATATATATATATATATATATATATATATATATGTATATATATATATATATATATATATATGTAGGTTATGTATATAAGCTACTGTGCCGAGTAGCAACCCTGCATAGAAGCTACTGTGCCGAGTAGCATTTATATATATATCATCACGTGGCAACACTGCACGTTATGTGGCAACATTGTCCCGAGGCTGCCATATGGCAAGGCAGCCTTAGTCTGACTGTGTGATCTGTGCATGGCACACGCGAGTCACCACTTGTATTTCTCGTATCCACAATAAACGGACTCAGTGTTACTCAGTGTTTCCCTAGCCATCAATGCATTCTGCAGGGCACACTAGTAACTTTCATGGCGCAGTGTCTAGGATCTATGGACTTACAAAGTGTGTGAACAATGCCGACAGTTACGTCTACCGGTGATGCGCCTCGACTCATAGTGTGTTGTGTTGTGTTGCGCTGTGTTTCGCCGCGATGTGCAGTGTTGCGCCGTCACAGTGCGTTTTAGTGACGGTGTCAGTGTTAGTGTCAGTGTATTAGTGTGTGTCTAGAGCTGAGAGTTGAGCATTGGCCTGTTTTTTGTGGTACTCACGGAGCGCGCAGGCGCACACCCTTCTCGTGCGACATCCGGGGGACACTGACTGTCTTGCCGGACCACGCTCCCTCCGCTCTCTCAGACACACACACACACGCACGCACGCACTCACTCACGGACAGAACAGTGGACCTGGACCATATGCGTGATTTCTGCGCTGTTTATATCATATATATGTGGTTCGAGCTGTTGAGGCGCCACTTTATATACTAAACAGTGCAGTCCACGCCCACACAAAGATGGGAGGTAAGAAGGGACAACGTCAAGATGGGAACGTGCCACAATTCTGAAGTGGATGGACGACCGGAACGAGAGACGCAGAGAGATGGAACTTCAGAGGGAGGAGACACGAAGAGAGGAGGAAAAGTTGAGTTTTGAGGCGCTATTGGCGACCCTGGCGCTAACCCACCCTCCCTCACTCGCAGGTAGCGCGCTTCAAGGCGCCAGTACACTCCCTCCTCCACCACACCAGCGTCCTCCAGGTACTCTTGCTACCCCAACAACTCCCAAGGCATCTGTTCAACCCCCACCCGCCCTCTCACCAGATGTCACGTTTCAGCTTTTTCGTGAGTGGAGGCGGCGTTGAACAGATTACTCCACGATGGTGGACCTTGACAGCATGCCTCCAAACAAACAGCTCATCCAACTGTGGATGTGTTTGTCGCTGGAGACCCAGAGAGTTTTGGAGCACACGTTGCACGTGCCTCCCGACTCTACCTCTTCAGTGACGGATGTGTTCGACCTTTTACAGGAGCATGTTAAGGGTCGGAACAACGAGGCTTTGCGTCTCCGTGCCTTTACCAGCTGCAAGCAGGCGGAGAACGAATCCTTTGACGACCTTTTTGTACGTTTGAGGAGTTTGTCGGAGGAGATCGACGTCTGCAAGGCGCACAGCCGGGAATGTGAGGAAGCCTGGATTAAGCACGGGATCTTGACAGGTGTCAGGCACGAAGAGTTGATGCAGTGACTCATCCCCCTGGACGCTTCCTCCACACTCCAGGTGGTAGCGACTGAATGTCGGTCATACGAGGCCACCAAGTCCGCCACCTCTGCCTTACGGGCCCCACCTGCTGTGAGAGCGATCTCACAATACAAGAAGGGTAAGAAGGCGGCCAACAACGCGAAGCCTGCCACACGTTCTTCCACGCCTCCGCCTAGTGCTTCCTGTGGCAGCTGTGGAAAGCAGCACAGCCTCAAGACTTGCCCGGCCGCCGACGCACTGTGTCGTGGATGTGACCGTAAGGGCCACTGGTCTAACACAGACAGGTGCCCTGCACGAGGCCGCAAGTGTCAAGCCTGCGGTCGCTATGGACACTACGACAAGTGCTGCCGCCAACCGAAGCCCAAAAGCCTGAGACGAGGAGGAAAGCAGCGCACTTCCCTCGGGGTGGTTCGCACGCAGCCCCCTCCAGATGGCCCACGCAGCCCCAAGCAGCAGCGGAGTCACATCAGAAGGGTGGAATCGACCACACGCCCCAGGGCTACCCCTTCCCCTACTATCCGCGTCGCCGTCACACACGGTGATGTGTCGGGTCACATCGAGGTGATACCGGACACCGGCGCCGATACTACGGTGATTGGGTTTTAGCACCTCCAGAAACTGGGCCTCACCAAACGTGGCCTGGGACCACCGCCGCAGCTGCAGTACTACAATGCGGACGGTTCCCAGATGCCGGACGCTGTGGGCTCCTTTGAAACGGAGATCACTTACGGCGACAGGTCGTGTCACGGATGGATCGACGTGCGGCCTACTCTCGCTACACCCTTGTTGTCGTGGGAGCACTGCAAGGAGTTAGGCGTGGTGCCCAGAGACTTTCCCGAGCAGATCCCAGCTGCTCGGTACACCGCCAGCAGGGTGCGTGAATCAACGAGCAACGCGCCTGGTGCTGCCACACAGAGCTGCCCAGAACCCGCATCCACTCCCACCCACACAGGACGCTCCCCTGCCCAGATCCTTTATGGTCACCCTCTCCGCTCTTGTGTTCCTGCACACACCAAGGCCTTTGCGAAGGACTGGCAGACCAGAGCCGAGAGCTGCGACCGCCGCGCCGCTACACGTGCCCAGGACGCCAAGGCTAGGTATGACGACCGTGCCCGCCCTCTTCAGCCAGTGGAGATTGGTGCCCTTGTCCGCGTCCAGGACCCGACGACGACACGTTGGGACAAGGTGGGCATAGTGATGGGCGTCGGCCAGTCGCGGGACTACAAGGTCAGGATGCCGAGCGGCCGTGTCTGGTGGAGGAATCGCCGCTTCCTCCGGCCAGTCCCACCCCCTGCTGCTGGCCCCCTGACTGAGGACGAGCCACCTACACCTCACGAGGATCCGCCCCACAGTGCACCTCGACGCTCGGAGCGACTTAGGACTAAGAAGTCCGCTCAAGACAAAGACTATGAGCGTGAGGGGGGAGGGAGATGTAGGTTATGTATATAAGCTACTGTGCCAAGTAGCAACCCTGTATATAAGCTACTGTGCCGAGTAGCATTTATATATATTATCACGTGGCAACACTGCACGTTATGTGGCAACATTGCCCCGAGGCTGCCATATTAGGGTGTGTCATAGGAGGAAAGATCAGCTAAAACTAATGGCCCATCACTTTTTTGGTAGATTTTAGTGTATATAAACAGAAAATAATTTCAGTTTCAATATTTTGCAACCTTTTGCTAGGTAAATTTTAGCGTGAAATTTATCGAAAATCTAACGTACAGCTGCATTAGTGCATTACAATTAAATAGTGAACATTGCTTTCTGACTTCATTCTTTAACAACCCAACTAACAATATTTTTTCTGTTTCAGATTCTGATGCATTTATAAGTTGATAATATTTGCGATGGCTGCTTGTGTCAGGACGAGGAACCAAAAATCCAACCATCTCAGTCACTATCTTGGGTCTGGGAGAGAGCTCCTAGTCGGAGTTGCCTACATTGGAGAGATGCTTTGAGATACGGTGTTTTAACTAGCAAACCAGTGAAAAGAACCAAAGAACTTACACAAACAAAGGACATTGCCAGTGCTATGACCAAAGCTGTCTTGGCATAGTACACTCTGGCTAACGCTCAGTTCAAGCTTCCAGTCATAACAAGTCAGAAGGAAGATTAGTGAGAGATCAAGTAGCCAGTTGGGGAAAAGGCAAGAGATATCTCTTTTGGGAGAGGAAAACTTGCAGTTAAGGACAGCTTTGCCAAGCAACTGGACCAGTTATTTGACATAATTACTTGCAAGTGCCCAATTGTTCTCTGTCCTGAGTTTTGATGCGATCGTGACTGTAAATCCGAGGCCCACATCTCCTGTATTTGCAAGCGTGAACTGAAGATTCCTGTGATCGAACTGGCATTTGTCAAAGCACAGAGAGAGAAGACTGGCAGTAGGGGGTTTCAAGTGATTTCTAGCCAAGAGATTCCGGAGTCCAAGAGGACAGGAGGCTGCCACAGAGAGACAGAAGAGGAGAAGAGTTAAGCTGAGGAAAAGAGACTTGAGAAGGCCCAGGGTGAGGTAAAAAGGCCGATGATTGAGTCAAGTTGATTCAGAGTTTAATGACTTCCCATGGCTGATCCGAGTGCTGACCAGGAATGGTGAATTTGTCCCTAACCCAGAAAATAATGATCCCAAACCTTCCAGGCATAAGATTCGAAATAGGAAAGATATCCCGAGCATAGCTCTGGCCAGCATGCGACACCACACTGGTCTCAGAGAAACTGCAGAGATAGCAACAGCTGCCTGGATTGACGGTGGTTTGATAACACCTGATGATGTTCACCTGGTGATAGATCATAACAAAGTAAGGAGAGCTCAGGAGAAACTTGTCAGTAACCTAGAAGAGGAATTTGATAAGGGGATAAGAGAAAATGGAATCAATTGTTTGTTCTTTGATGGGAGAAGGGATGACACTAAAGTGTTCATGAAAGTTGGAGATTCTGACAAGTTGTTCCCTGCCATGGTGAAGGAGGAACACTACTCCTGCTGCAGTGAACCAGGAGGAAAGTATTTGTGGCATTTCACTCCAGAGAAAGATGACATCAGGAAACCAGCTGAGATAGTGGCAGATAACATTGTGAACTGGCTCAGAGAGAGGAACGTAGACCAGACCCTGCAGGCCATTGAAGGGGACAGCACCAACACGAACACAGGGTGGAAAGGGGGGGGTCATACAGTGGATAGAGCGGAAGATTGGGAGGAAGCTGGTCTGGATTGTTTGTGACCTCCACACCAACGAGTTGCCACTCAGACATCTGATCCAGGAGCTGGATGGCAAGACTCTTTCAAACAACAGATGGTCTGGTCCACATATGAAGATGTTTGGACTAGACCACCTGTACAAACTTGAGACACAACAGCGCTTCCTGCCACCCTGGCGGACAGTTCCCTTCGATATCACAATACCGACGTATCCGCCTAAAAAATTAATTATACAAAGCATTTATCTCCAACACACTCCCAAATTGAGAGCTCTTGAACACATACACACTTGTTACGAGTTGGGGATTTAGAATATAGTTATACGTCTACCCAGATCCCAACAGGTAACAAAAAAAAAAAAACAAAGACAATCGGACTATAAAAGGGTAGACAAACGATGCGAGTTTTCGTTGTGTATAATAAAGTACCATAAATCCCTAAACAAAATATTCAGCTTATAAATTACCCTTAACCAAACTTAACCTAAACATTAACAGTATATACATATTAATACAACATAAAACAATCGTGAAGCAAGTGGACGTGGGGGAGGCAATACAAGATTACAAATACTCAAGTGAGGAGCTGAGATGGCTGACGAGTAAGGCTGAGCATTGTAGAAGACGGCAGGTAGTCACTCCGCCGTAGGTTTAGAGGATAGATGATCCTGTGGTCACTTCCCAGAGCCAAGTGCTCTCTCCTCGAATTGGAGCTCACAAAGAAGACTTGGAGGAAGTGACGCAACAACCAGGATATGGAGAAGGGAAACCCCGGAGTGTTAACTAAGACGAGTCATACTCGTGTCTCGTCCCTAGATGGCGTTGCTCGTGGTGCTGCAGGTGATCACACACAGATGGCGGTTCGTAGTGCTGGGTGGAGGTTCGTAACACACCTTGGCAGACTACGATATTATCACCAACCCCTATTTGCAATATATCAAGGTGTTGGAGTTAGAATAATAACTGGGCATCCACTCTACAAACCGAATTTAGCCATAACGCCAGCGACAAAATTCATTGAAACCACTGTTACTGATAGGCCCTACCTATCACTGACTCTCTATCCTCAATATTTCTGCCCTTCTTGCAATTTCGACTTCAGGGTTGTCACGCTCACTGAAGCCAGACACAAATATAAGTGTGTTTTGTTGACCAAAGTTTAAATAAACCACAGATCCTCTCACGTAGGCCCTATAAAACATGGACAGAGTTGATGTTCCCTGCCAAACTCGCGTCTAACAAAAGACACTGTTGAATAAGCAATTTAGTCCGTCAAAAAGAACCCTTAAAAACTGTAATTAGGAAAGAACTTATCGATGAGTTTGACGCAAGTAGACAAGTGCAAACAGGCACTAGTCGATCCATAGGTTACCATGATGAGATGTATCAAGTGAAACATGTATATGGAGCAAGTAACAAGATCACTAGATTACAAGATGTTGTAACCGCTAGATTAAGGTTAGGATATAAGTACCTTTGGCAGTATGTTCCTCAACCAGATGTAAACAAAACTAAATGTAAAGTGTGTGGCCATACATATGGCCACACACTTGAACACTACGTCCTCGACTGTGTGAAGATAGAACCTTTTAGGGACAGGTCCAAGCACACTGTGTGTGAAACGGCACAACACTTCATCTCTAATGGCAAGATAGCCGTCATATTAAGATTGTATCCACTTTTTTGCACTTAGTAACTACAGTATATCAATTCTCATGTACAGAACCAAATACGCAATGTGCTTGAATACCTCCCACGTAAATGTGAATAACAAAGTGTGAGGCCAGACATACTGCCTCACACGCCTGTTCTCACGCATTTGTGAATAAGTTACCCTTTATGTATAGAACTAAACAAATAATGTAAATGAAATACTGTGTAACTTTCAGTGCCATAATATCCTGACAACGGGGGTTAATTATTATGACCCTTTGCAAACCCTACTCTGTAATCCTTTTGCGCTACCGCTCACAGGATGAGTGTGGGGTGCACAATAAAGTAGCCGCTGCAAGCGGCAAAATCAAATCAATCTCTTATAAAGGATCGACAATAAATGAAAACAAATCAGATTAATTTAAACATATTCCCAAGAGTATTAGATCCTGTAAAGAGAGAAAATTAATACTTGATATTTGTAGAAGCTTTTTTTTTCGTCCGTTTTCGTCTTGGTTAAAACAATTGTGGTGGTGTTACCTGTTCCAAACGGTAGACATCAAGGAAATGGATCAAGACCATAATACTCAAAGGTACACATGATGATTTGTTCCCAAGTCCGAGGATTTACTTCACAAAACAGATTAACTTTAGGACACAATGATGGCGAACAAAATAACATCAACATTGCGTACAGTACATATCTTGCTTTGAATCTTAACTCTTGTAATTTTTCGTAATGTTAGTGAATGAAATTGAGATTCTGGGCATATTTTCTTGTTTTTCTTTCTAATCAAGTGTAAAGGAAGATGTACTGTTTATTGATGGATTTGGTGATGTCTTAATAGTGTATTAGTGTGTTAATATTACACAGGTTTGGTATAGTGGTGACGGTAATGTAGTGTAGTAAGATTTTAACACATGGAGGTGAATTTGTTTTTTATGTTGAGGATTTGTTAAAGGGAAGATCTGATGGACGGGGATAATTGTCTGGTTGTGATGGACACGGCTCACCTAACCTAATCCAATCTAACCTAACCCAACCCAACCTAACCCAACCCAACCTAACCCAACCTAACCTAACCCCTATATATGTGTGAGATACGGTTCTGATTCAAGAACAAGATGTACAAGTTCGAATCCAAATTGAGCTGTAGGGTTTGTTGACTAATTCGGGGCTTCACATTCATAAAACTCTCAAATGGGATACGACTAAACCCGAAGCCCCATCTTCCGTCGGTCGGTCGTCGGTGTCAGGTCAAAGGTCAGTTTGTAGTTCACCTCCTGTGATATGTGTCATTTATCGAAACGAAACATGAGGTTAACGTGAAAACAAAACCTCGAAGCAACACGTATAAACAGGGAAGAGTTTTCATCGGATTTTACGTCATGAAATTTTCCATCTAGAGAGAGAGAGAGAGAGAGAGAGAGAGATTGATTGATTGATTGATTGATTCCGATGCTGAAATTAACACTAAAATTTTATACTGTAATTGAGATAAATGCAGGTAAGGTTGGCGTATGGAATTATTGAAGAACGATCACAGAAATGTTTTACCTGTTTCCTGTGATGTAAGTCCAAAATGGTGTTAATTGTCATGGGTTTATACGTCCAAAATGTTCTTCATATTGTAGGGTCTTACATCCAAATATGCCATCCAAGTCCATATGTCCATTCATCCAGTTAGCTGTTTATCCATCCACCGATTCACCCACCTACCCATCTCTCCTCCCATTCAGTCCCCCACCTACCCATCTCTCCTCCCATTCAGTCCCCCATCTACCCATCTATCCTCCCATTCAGTCCCCCCATCTACTCATCTATCCTCCCATTCAGTCCCCCATCTACCCATCTATCCTCCCATTCAGACACCCATCTACCCATCTATCCTCCCATTCAGTCTCCCATCCGTCCATCCATCCATCCATCACACGAGGAATAGAATGACCCACTTATAATTTTTCTCTTTCCTGCTGCACTGAGGATCAACCACCCAGAGTGGTATGGCTACCCTGAGTAGGTACACTCTGTATTCCTCCTTTACTCTATTGTGGTGTAGGTGGTGGGTAGTGTGTGTTTGTGGGTGTAGAGCGTGGATAGTAGGTTTATTTGTGGGTGTAGGGAGTGGATAGTAGGTATGTTTGTGGGTGTAGGGAGTGGATAGTAGGTTTGTTTGTGGGTGTGGGGCGTGGATAGTAGGTTTGTTTGTGGGTGTAGAGCGTGGATAGTAGGTTTGTTTGTGGGTGTAGGGCGTGGATAGTAGGTTTGTTTGTGGGTGTGGGGCGTGGATAGTATGTTTATTTGTGGGTGTAGGGAGTGGATAGTAGGTTTGTTTGTGGGTGTAGGGCGTGGATACTAGGTTTGTTTGTGGGTGTGGGGCGTGGATAGTAGGTTTGTTTGTGGGTGTAGGGC
>NW_024720694.1:0-8116 GCF_018991925.1 Homarus americanus
GGAAAATTGAAAAACTGATAAAGATGATGGAAGGGTGAAAATAAAGAGGATGGCGAGGAAAGAAAGAAGGATAGAGGGAAGGAAAGAAAGAAGGATAGAGGGAAGGAAAGAAATCACGAAAACTTTAAATGAAGAAATGAAGACGAAAATCAACAAAAAAATGAAATAAAAGAAGAAATAATCAAGAGAGAAGAAAGAAGAGAAATTGCTGGATTGACAAACACGACAGCCACACGGACACGACGACAAGAGATTATGTTAATTTGAGAAAAACTTGGTGGTTGTGATGTGTCTGTCTGTCGCTTCCTGTTGGTGTAGGATGATAATAAGCTGATTAGATCTCTCTCTCTCTCTCTCTCTCTCTCTCTCTCTCTCATATCTACTTCAGGAGACGTGTGTGTGTGTGTGTGTGTGTGTGTGTGTGTGTACGTTGGCGACACACGGTGTAATTGTCAGCTTGCTCGCCTCGCAAGCGAATGAACCCGGGTTCCATTTCCGGGCAGGGTGAGACCATGAGCAAGTTCCTTTGCGTCATTTACTTCTATCTACCCAACAGTAATTGGGGACCTGGATGTTAATCGATTCGCGCGTCGTGTTACGGGGTAATGGTTAGCCAGTGCAGTTGGCCACGGACTATTCCTTGACACTGGGTCACTCAGCTCATTAACTCAGGGTGTGGTTGTTGTGTTGGCGACAGCTTCAACACCTTAAACAAATTCACGCCAAGGTGGCCCTTGGGCCTGGCCATTCTCATTACAGGAGGGGCAACCATTACAATAATAAAAAAAGAAAAAAGAAAAAAACGATCATCAACTTCAGGTACAGCAATCATCCTTGTAAAAAAATCCTGATTGAATAAATTCCTCAGTAACGTACAAGTGAACCAAACTTGGGTACTACACAACTACAGTATCACTCAATGACTTATTTTACACTATATCTACTACCACTTAACATTTCTATATCAGTTCAACAACCATCACTCAACCTTGTTCCATTTTATTTAAAGTTCGTTAATCAATAAGAGGAATTATTATCACAACATAAGCATTCATTAATCAGTCTCCATTGTGAATCATTTTGCTGGGGTGTGTGGGAGGATTACGCTGGATAATAACTTTAGTGTTTTGTATATCCAGAAGAATCTTAACTCCAGCTTACTCCAACTAATAACTAACCTAATCTAACACAACCTAACCTAATCTAATCTAACCTAACCTGAAAAATCTCCACGACAACTTACTCCAACTAATAACTAACCAAACATAAGCTAACATAATTACAGACAGACAGACAGACACACACACACACACACACACACACACACATAAACCATAAATATGTTATATGGAACATAAATATAACTTCCAAAATCACTCTCATATACTTCCTAACCGCGGCCTGACGAAATAGTACACCTGTAACGTTCTGTCAGGGCTCAGGTCGAGGCTCCTCCTTACTGATCATCTATACGTGTGTGTGTGAGTGTGAGATGTTTCCTAGTATGTAATAAAAAAGGCGGGGATCCGCTTTTGAATTTTGCCACATACAGCGGCTAGTTTATTGTGCACCCACATTCATCCCGTGAACGGTAGCGTAGGCAGATTATAGTTAAACAGTAGAAGTCAGAATATTATGGAACTGAATGTTAAAAACAATGTATTTCCAAAAAATTATTTGTTTAGTTCTGTAGAGTACATCGCCCTCTCCCTCAACCTGCCATTATTCAATAAATTATTTGTTCCCTCGTTCTAACAAGAGATACACGATAACATATCCTATTTGAAGATAAAAATACACTGTCCAGGAAGAGTCATAACAAACTTGGGGGTTATCTGAGAGAGAGAGAGAGAGAGAGAGAGAGAAACAATACCTTCTACAGTACAGTTATATACTATGACCACCATGACCCACGGAGATCTGTACTTCTTGGCTCCTGACCTCTGTTGACCTTGTGTATACTCACCCAGTTGACCTTTCCTGCCCTATCTCGCCCATTCCTCCTACAGTCAAGGGCTGGGGGGCCGAGGGGGGGGGACTTAGGGGAATGGTTCTGTAAGCATAGTTGAGGTTAGGTTAGGTTAGGTTCAAATGAGTGATAGATCAGGTCCCATGGTTAGTTTATCTCTCTCTCTCTCTCTCTAACACATATATATCCCTATTCTGTAAAATCGTGTGGTTATTTATATTTACTCACTGTTGATATTCTGGGAGAGAGAAAGAGAGAGAGAGAGAGAGCTGTAGATTGAGAGAATGATATTATTGAGAGAGTAGACGAGGGAAATAGACTGGAGAGAGAGAGAGAGAGAGAGAGAGAGATGTGAATTAGTGTTTACTCCCACTCATAAGTATAGTATTAGTCAACTTATATTATACAGGGTCTCCAGTCCACATTAAAATGAAAACAACTTTGTAAAACCTTATAAACTTTTGATTGAATGATAACAGATTAATATTCACACACACACATTATAGTCAGTCTCTTCGAGTTTCATTTGGTGTATGGGTATATATCGTTTGGGTATAAGGTATAAGGCATCATTCGGGAGAGGTCAGGTCAGGTCAAAGTAAAGGTAAGGTCAGGGTAGGTGACCTCAGTGGCCAGGAAACGTGAATTTTTAAGTTGGGATGAATATTATTTTTTGGGGGGGGAGGAGGAGGGAGGGGGGGAAGCGAGTATGATTTTATATGATGGTGATGAAGGAAGGAATAGAGGGAGAGATGGAGAGGAATTATGAAGGAGGGAAGGTTGAAGGAAAGATGAGAATAGGAAAAGGAAGGGAGGAAGGAGACAGGGAAAATTGAAAAACTGATAAAGATGATGGAAGGGTGAAAATAAAGAGGATGGCGAGGAAAGAAAGAAGGATAGAGGGAAGGAAAGAAAGAAGGATAGAGGGAAGGAAAGAAATCACGAAAATTTTAAATGAAGAAATGAAGACGAAAATCAACAAAAAAATTAAATAAAAGAAGAAATAATCATGAGAGAAGAAAGAAGAGAAATTGATGGATTGACAAACACGACAGCCACACGGACACGACGACAAGAGATTATGTTAATTTGAGAAAAACTTGGTGGTTGTGATGTGTCTGTCTGTCTGTCTGTCTGTCTGTCTGTCTGTCGCTTCCTGTTGGTGTAGGATGATAATAAGCTGCTTAGATCTCTCTCTCTCTCTCATATCTACTTCAGGAGACGTGTGTGTGTGTGTGTGTGTGTGTGTGTGTGTACGTTGGCGACACACGGTGTAATTGTCAGCTTGCTCGCCTCGCAAGAGAATGAACCCGGGTTCCATTTCCGGGCAGGGTGAGACCATGAGCAAGTTCCTTTTCGTCATTTACCTCTATCTACCCAACAGTAATTGGGGACCTGGATGTTAATCGATTCGCGCGTCGTGTTACGGGGTAATGGTTAGCCAGTGCAGTTGGCCACGGGCTAATCCTTGACACTGGGTCACTCAGCTCATTAACTCAGGGTGTGGTTGTTGTGTTGTCGACAGCTTCAACACCTTAAACAAATTCACGCCTAGGTGGCTCTTGGGCCTGGCCATTCTCATTACAGGAGGGGCAACCATTATAATAAAAAAACAAACAAACCGATCATCAACTTCAGATACACCAATCATCCTTGTAAAAAATCCTGATTGAATAATTCCTCAGTAACATACAAGAACCAAACTTGGTACTTACAATAACCACAGCATCACTCAATGACTTATCTACACTATATCTACTACCACTTAACGTTTCTATATCAAATTCAACAACCATCACTCAACCTTGTTCCATTTTATTTAAAGTTCGTTAATCAATAAGAGAATTATTATCACAAATACATGCATTCATTAATCAGTCTCCATTGTGAATCATTTTGTTGGGGTGTGGAGGATTACATGATAATAACTTTTAGTGTTGTATATCCAGAAGAATCTTAACTCAGTTTACTCCAACCATTAACCAACCTAATCTAACACAAATCCCAACCTAACCTGAAAAATCTCCACTACAACTTACTCCAACTAATAACTAACCAAACATAAGCTAACATAATTACAGACAGACAGACAGACAGACACACACACACACACACACACACACACACATAAACCATAAATATGTTATATGGAACATAAATATAACTTCCAAAATCACTCTCATATACTTCCTAACCGCGGCCTGACGAAATAGCACACCTGTAACGTTCTGTCAGGGCTCAGGTCGAGGCTCCTCCTTACTGATCATCTATACGTGTGTGTGTGTGTGTGATGTTTCCTAGTATGTAATAAAAAAGGCGGGGATCCGCTTTTGAATTTTGCCACATACAGCGGCTAGTTTATTGTGCACCCATATTCATCCCGTGAACGGTAGTGTAGGCAGATTATAGTTAAACAGTAGAAGTCAGAATATTATGGCACTGAATGTTAAAAACAATGTATTTCCAAAACATTATTTGTTTAGTTCTGTACAGTACATCGCCCTCTCGCTCAACCTGCCATTATTCAATAAATTATTTGTTCCCTCGTTCTAACAAGAGATACACGATAACATATCCTATTTGAAGATAAAAATACACTGTCCAGGAAGAGTCATAACAAACTTGGGGGTTATCTGAGAGAGAGAGAGAGAGAGAGAGAGAGAGAGAGAGAGAGAGAGAGAGATGTGAATTAGTGTTTACTCCCACTCATAAGTATAGTATTAGTCAACTTATATTATACAAGGTCTCCAGTCCACATTAAAATGAAAATAACTTTGTAAAACCTTATAAACTTTTGATTGAATGATAACAGATTAATATCCACACACACACATTATAGTCAGTCTCTTCGAGTATCATTTGGTGTGTGGGTATATATCGTTTGGGTATAAGGTATAAGGCATCATTCGGGAGAGGTCAGGTCAGGTCAAAGTAAAGGTAAGGTCAGGGTAGGTGATCTCAGTGGCCAGGAAACGTGAATTTTTAGGTTGGGATGAATATTTTTTTTTTGCGGGGGAAGCGAGTATGATTTTATATGATGGTGATGAAGGAAGTGAATAGAGGGAGAGATGGAGAGGAATTATGAAGGAGGGAAGGTTGAAGGAAAGATGAGAATAGGAAAAGGAAGGGAGGAAGGAGACAGGGAAAATTGAAAAACTGATAAAGATGATGGAAGGGTGAAAATAAAGAGGATGGCGAGGAAAGAACGAAGGATAGAGGGGAGGAAAGAAATTAGGATAGAGGAAGGAAAGAAATCACGAAAATTTTAAATGAAGAAATGAAGACGAAAATCAACAAAAAAATTAAATAAAAGAAGAAATAATCATGAGAGAAGAAAGAAGAGAAATTGCTGGATTGACAAACACGACAGCCACACGGACACGACGACAAGAGATTATGTTAATTTGAGAAAAACTTGGTGGTTGTGATGTGTCTGTCTGTCGCTTCCTGTTGGTGTAGGATGATAATAAGCTGATTAGATCTCTCTCTCTCTCTCTCTCTCTCTCATATCTACGTCAGGAGACGTGTGTGTGTGTGTGTGTGTGTGTACACGTTGGCAACACAAGGTGTAATTGTCAGCTTGCTCGCCTCGCAAGCGAATGAACCCGGGTTCCATTTCCGGGCAGGGTGAGACCATGAGCAAGTTCCTTTGCGTCATTTACCTCTATCTACCCAACAGTAATTGGGGACCTGGATGTTAATCGATTCGCGCGTCGTGTTACGGGGTAATGGTTAGCCAGTGCAGTTGGCCACGGACTATTCCTTGACACTGGGTCACTCAGCTCATTAACTCAGGGTGTGGTTGTTGTGTTGGCGACAGCTTCAGCACCTTAAATTAATTCACGCCTAGGTGGCCCTTGGGCCTAGCCTTTCTTATTACAGTAGGGGCAACCATTATAATAATAAAAAAAAAAAACGATCATCAACTTCAGTTACACCAATCATCCTTATAAAAAATCCTGATTGAATAATTCTCAGTAACATACAAGGAACCAAAACTTGGGTACTACACAACCACAGTATCACTCACAATGACTTATTTTTACAATTTTTATATCTAGCCATCACTTAACATTTCTATATCAGTTCAACAAATCCATCACCAACCTTTTGTTCCATTTATTTGTAAAGTTCGTTAATCAATAAGAGGAATTATTATCACAACACACATTCATTAATCAGTCTCATTGTGAATCATTTTGCTGGGGTGGAGGATTACGCTGATAATAACTTAGTGTTTTGTATATCCAGAAGAATCTTAACTCCAGCTTACTCCAACTAATAACTAACCTAATCTAACACAACCTAACCTAATCTAATCTAACCTAACCTGAAAAATCTCCACGACAACTTCCTCCAACTAATAACTAACCAAACATAAGCTAACATAATTACAGACAGACACACACACACACACACACACACACACACATAAACCATAAATATGTTATATGGAACATAAATATAACTTCCAAAATCACTCTCATATACTTCCTAACCGCGGCCTGACGAAATAGTACACCTGTAACGTTCTGTCAGGGCTCAGGTCGAGGCTCCTCCTTACTGATCATCTATACGTGTGTGTGTGAGTGTGAGATGTTTCCTAGTATGTAATAAAAAGGCGGGGATCCGCTTTTGAATTTTGCCACATACAGCGGCTAGTTTATTGTGCACCCATATTCATCCCGTGAACGGTAGCGTAGGCAGATTATAGTTAAACAGTACAAGTCAGAATATTATGGCACTGAATGTTAAAAACAATGTATTTCCAAACAATTATTTGTTTATTTCTGTACAGTACATCGCCCTCTCCCTCAACCTGCCATTATTCAATAAATTATTTGTTCCCTCGTTCTAACAAGAGATACACGATAACATATCCTATTGGAAGATATAAATACACTGTCCAGGTAGAGTCATAACAAACTTGGGGGTTATCTGAGAGAGAGAGAGATAGAGAGGGAGAGAGAGAGAGAGAGAGAGAGAGAGAGAGAGAGAGAGAGAGAGAGAGAGAGAGAGAGAGAAACAATACCTTCTTCAGTACAATTATATAGTATGACCACCATGACCCACGGAGATCTGTACCTCTTGGCTCCTGACCTCTGTTGACCTTGTGTATACTCACCCAGTTGACCTTTCCTGCCCTATCTCGCCCATTCCTCCTACAGTCAAGGGCTGGGGGGCCGAGAGGGGGGCGAACGGAAGGGAATGGTTCTGTAAGCATAGTTGAGGTTAGGTTAGGTTAGGTTCAAATGAGTGATAGATCAGGTCCCATGGTTAGTTTATCTCTCTCTCTCTCTCTCTCTCTCTCTCTCTCTAACACATATATATCCCTATTCTGTAAAATCGTGTGGTTAGTTATATTTACTCACTGTTGATATTCCGGGAGAGAGAAAGAGAGAGAGAGAGAGATGTAGATTGAGAGAAAGATATTATTGAGAGAGTAGACGAGGGAAATAGACTGGAGAGAGAGAGAGAGAGAGAGACAGAGAGAGATGTGAATTAGTGTTTACTCCCACTCATAAGTATAGTATTAGTCAACTTATATTATACAGGGTCTCCAGTTCACATTAAAATGAAAACAACTTTGTAAAACCTTATAAACTTTTGATTGAATGATAACAGATTAATATCCACACACACACATTATAGTCAGTCTCTTCGAGTTTCATTTGGTGTATGGGTATATATCGTTTGGGTATAAGGTATAAGGCATCATTCGGGAGAGGTCAGGTCAGGTCAAAGTAAAGGTAAGGTCAGGGTAGGTGATCTCAGTGGCAAAGGAAACGTGAATTTTTAAGTTGGGATGAATATTTTTTTTTGGAGGGGAGAGGAGGGAGGGGAGGGGGGAGGGGAGGGGGGGAATCGAGTATGATTTTATATGATGGTGATGAAGGAAGGAATAGAGGGAGAGATGGAGAGGAATTATGAAGGAGGGAAGGTTGAAGGAAAGATGAGAATAGGAAAAGGAAGGGAGGAAGGAGACAGGGAAAATTGAAAAACTGATAAAGATGATGGAAGGGTGAAAATAAAGAGGATGGCGAGGAAAGAAAGAAGGATAGAGGCAAGGAAAGAAAGAAGGTTAGAGGGAAGGAAAGAAATCACGAAAATTTTAATTGAAGAAATGAAGACGAAAATCAACAAAAA
>NW_024720695.1:0-16814 GCF_018991925.1 Homarus americanus
ATCAGGGTGCAGGGTGTCCCGGAGCATTATCTAAAATTTATAAAATCTTGAACGCAACCCCTTGTTGCAGACAATACTCCTTGGCTCGTGGAATGAAACAACTCAGGAACCAATCCTCAAACAGTACTAGGGTCATCCAGGTCTTCTTATTCCTGCGATAAAACACTGGCAGTGTGTGCTTGCTGACATGTTTAAAAGCTCTGGGGTTCTCTGAATGATAGATCATGAAGGGTTTTACCTTGAAACCAGCTACATTCCCCCCAACAGAAGTGTAATTCGGTCCTTGAATGCCTTGAATCCTGGCATGGATTTCGCCTCTTTGTGGATGTATGTCCGTTCTGGCATGCGCTTCCAGAATAATCCAGTTTCATCCACATTAAATATTTGCCCAGGCAAATAATTTCCCTCCACGATGACACGATCTAGCTCCTCCTTAACAGCTTCGGCAGCACCCACATCAGCACTTGCTGCCTCTCCAAGACAACCTTGTCTTTTATTAGTTATTAAAGTTCCCTTTATAGGTGCTGATCCTTTCACTACTTCACAAATTCGTTCTTTGTCCTTCAAAATGTTGATATGGTTGAGTGAGAGAAGCCAAGGTCGCGTGAAATGGTTGATACCGTTTTTCCATTTTCATATTGTATTATTATTTTCATTTTCATCTCAAAAGTAATTGACAGTTTCCTCTTCTTCTTAGCACCACCAGAACTCTCACTTTACACTTGCCAGTCATTTTAAAGGGAATTACAGTGAACCCTCACTTTACACAGTCAATTGAACCCACAGAGGCCCGTGTAAAGCGAGAAACGCGTTAAGTGAACAACATAACATATGGGATTAAATGAAATAGAGACCGGCTGACCCCCACTTTTTCCGACACAATACCTATGTTCTAGTAAAAATAACATCTTAATTTTATGATGGTACATGCACACAATTAATACTTAAGAGAAATAGAGAAATACAGTCGCAAAGTTAATGTTCATTCAAATAATGGACTCAACTCCCTCCCCCTCTTCTCACACTCCTGGCTCTTCCCTCTCTGAAAAATGTTTGGCGGAAAACCACTAGATTTTAAGGTATAGTAATAAATAATACCTCAAACTAAAGTTAGGATAATATAATTGACATTGCTGGATTCCTTGTAAGACCAGGAATATTTTGAATATAAATGTCATATATTTTGCACAAAAGATAACATATTTACTCAGAGTAAACAAAATACTTAAAGTAGATCTAAAATTTGTATGTCTAATGCAAAATCTATGATGTTTATATTCAAAATGATCATCAAATTGTAAGAATTCCAGCAATGTAAATTATATTCTGGCCGGGTAATTTGTATGAATTTTATGAGCTAAAACAAATATCTTCAGTTAATAAAAAAAAAATATTCTTCACGACACTATCTGTCAATCAAAGTACCCCACCTTGCCTCCTTCCCTCTTCCAACCTCGCCAGATGGTCGGTTGGTCCCTCCCTCCCCCCACCAACCTTCCCTACCAGAGAAATGTGTGGGAGAAACCAGAATTTTTACCTTTTTAGTAATAAATAATACCTCAGACTAAAGTTAGGATAATATAATTGACATTGCTAGATTCCTTGTAAGACCAGGAATATTTTTTAATATTAATGTCATATATTTTGCACAAAAGATAACATATTTACTCAGAGTAAACAAAATACTTAAAGTAGATCTAAAATTTGTATGTCTAATGCAAAATCTATGATGTTTATATTCAAAATGATCATCAAATTGTAAGAATTCCAGCAATGTAAATTATATTCTGGCCCGGTAATTTGTATGAATTTTATGAGCTAAAACAAATATCTTCAATAAATAAACAAAATATACTTACCGAAATACTATCTGTCAATCAAAATACCCCACCTCCCCCCCTCTTCCCACCTGCTCCCTGGGTCCCTCCCTACCCCTCACCCCCACCTTCCCTCCCTACCAGAGAAATGATTGGGTTATAACAGTATATTTACATTTTTAGTAATAAATAATACCTCAGACTAAACTTAGGATAATATAATTGACATTGCTGGATTCCTTGCAAGACCAGAAATATTTTGAATATACACTTCATATATTTTGCACAAAAGATAACATATTTGCTCTGAGTAAACAGAATACTTGCATTAGATCTAAAATTTGTATGTCTAATGCAAAATCTATGATGCTTATATTCAAAATGATCATCAAATTGTAAGAATTCCAGCAATGTAAATTATATTCTGGCCTGATAATTTTTATGAATTTTATGAGCTAAATAAAAAAATTATACTTCACCCGCGTATATGAGTAGATGCACAGCGTAAAGTGGGAATTCTGGTTCTGGCAGGGTACCGCGTAAATGTAGAAATGCATAAAGTGAAACCGCGTAAAGCGAAGGTTCACTGTATAAACAAAAATATTGTCAGTACACAGCGCGATCACTACCAACGACGGCCAAACACCAACTGAGGCACCGGGGAGGGAGGGAGTGAGGAGGAGATCATGGTGGCGTCTGTTTGTCATGTGTGTGATTTTATTTATCGGTTTTGGTTTAGTTTTAATATTATTTTTTGGATCGTGAGGCTGAGTTAGTTTTTTTATTGAATATCTTATATGTCTGTCTGTCTGTCTGTCTGTCTGTCTGTCTTGTGCTGCAGTTTTATGGAGGAGTTAAATTGTTATTGTATTTTCGTATTAAAGCATTCTAACCGAACCTAACCTAACCTAACCTAATCTATCCTAACCTAACCTAACCTAACCTAACCTAATCAAGTACAATATATCCTAAGCTAGCCTAACAAAGCCTGATCTATCTTAATCTAAACTACCCTAACTTAATCTAACCCAACTTAACCTAATCCAACCTTCCAAACAGCATTAGAGTGTTTGATCATCAGGTGAGATAAACAGCCTGAGTGACTGATCTTCAGTGTGTGTGTGTGTGTGTGTGTGTGTGTGTGTGTGTGTGTGTTATTTATAAACTCACTTAAGGTAACAATATGTTCTCATTACCTGCAGGAACACTTATGCAAGTATTATGTTTTCCGTCTGTATTTCTGTCTCTGCACCCGTCTATGCGTCTGTCTCTGCGTCCCTCTATACGTCCGTTTATGCAGCTGTCTGTGCTTCCGTTTGTGTCTCCGTCAGTGGATCTGTCTGTGCGTTCCTCGATGGGTCTGTATGTCCGTGTGGCATTTGTAAACACGGTAATACGAGAAGGACTGTTTTGGCGAGGCAAGGAACTCTATTGTAGCGAGGTAGAGAACTGTTATGGCGAAATAGGGAGCTGTAATGGCGAGGCGAGGAACTGTTGTGGTGAGGCGAGTTATTCTGTTGTGTCGAGGTAAAGAAATGGTTGTGGCGAGGCGGGAAATTTTGTTTTGGCGAGGTAAGGGACTGTTGTAGCGAGGATGGGGACTGTTATGGCGAGACAGGGGACTGTTATGGCGAGGCGAGGATGATGCTGTGGCGAGGCGGAGGAATTTGCCAATCTGAAATTAGAACGAGTCTGACAGGTAAGACACATAACGTGTTACCTGAGACAAATATTTTTATTCTCAGATTATTAATTCAATTCCTTCAGTATCTTTATCGGTAATAACAGTATAAGTCTGATTTGGCCGGAATTAGGTTTGGTTAGGTTAGGTCAGATTAGGTTAGGTCAGATTAGGTTAGGTTTGGATGGGTATATCTCGAGGGTGAATCCAGGGGAGTACATTTTAAGTGTATTAACCTGTACTAGTTAACCATATGACCACCTTTAGTAAATTAAGTGTATACATGTTTCAATAAGCTCACTAATGAATCCATCTCCCTCATTAGCCTCTGACCCCCTTGCTGGAGAATCTATCTGGGTTTTTTTTTTGTCCAAGGGGGTTGAGTGGCTCATCTGGATTCACGGACTCCTCTGAGGCCACATCCGAGTTGAAGTATATTTCTGAGACTATTTCCAGGATCTGAGCCTTTTTTCTTTGATTAAATTAACTTCTTAATTACTAAAAGCTCTTCAGAGGCCTTCCTGGGGGTAAGCATCCCTCAGTGTTTTATCTGGAGCTTATTAACATACTACCTACCTTAAAGAGTGTTAAGGGAATTAAGGTTTCATCTGAGTACAATTTGCTAAGTGCCTTGTCAAGGATGAAGTAGTCTCTCTAGTGTTTTAAGTCAGGTTTAAATATTAGTTTCAATTCATATTAATGAGTTAAGTATTATGGTGCTGAGAATACCGGCCAAGTTCCTTTACCTGGAGGCAATTTTTTTTTAATGGCTTAGTGTAATTAAAGTACCTCCTCTGAGTGTCTTACCTGGGATGATGTTCCGTCTCTCTCATGGGTAGATCTAGGAAATTTTGTGTCGTCTTTCTTCCACGTAGCGAGAAATGACTTAGGAAATGCTGTTACTCCGTATATCTGTCCGTCAATCTCTCCATTTGTATGTCCGTCAATCTGTCCGTCAATCTCTTCATTTATCTGTCTGTCAATCTGTCCGTCTATTTGTCCGTCAATCTCTCCATTTGTCTGTCCGTCAATCTGTCCGTCTATTTATCCGTCAATCTGTCCGTCAATCTGTCTGTCAATCTGTCCGTCTATTTGTCCGTCAATCTGTCCGTCAATCTCTTCATTTATTTGTCCGTCAATCTGTCTGTCAATCTGTCCGTCTGTTTGTCCACCGCTCGGAGAGTTATGATCCAATTTGTCTTGATAGATTTAAACTGTGTGGTGGACGGGGTAGGGGGTGAGGAGGTGGGGAGGGGACACGACGTCACACTGTCCTCTGAAGGAAAATATAACTACCAAGTGATCCATTCCAAGATAAGGTCGGTGGACGTGGGAAGAGAGAGAGAGTGAAGGAGCACTTATGTTTGACAGGTGTACGAACAGTAATGGAAGAGGAGTTTGTTTAATTTTAATTGAACTTAAGTAGAAAAGTTTAAACCAGGGTGAAATGTTATCGACACAAGTCACCGAGTCTGTTGAAACTCCGGGCCAATTGGAAGTAAAAATTTATTCAGATCAACCCAGTCACTTCTATGGTAATCCCCGAGGAGTGCTTTTCTGGGAGAGGAGGAAGAAAGTGCGTGCAAGAGGTGATTGAAAGAACCAGTCGTAAAAATAAAAGGCAGAAATAGTGTTAAAGAATTAATTGTGTTGTGAGGAATATTTTTACAAGTGTTTAGGTGTTTATCAAGGCGCGGTCTGGGTCTGGGCTGGGTCAGTAGCTAACTTGAATTGAATTGAATTGAATTGAAACAGTTTATTTAGCCAGAAAAACACAGATACAGGGTGGATAATAATAATAATATTAACATGGCTGAGCCACTTGAGAACCTGAGCTCTCTTTTAGGCACCTGATATATGCAATACATTTATCTCAGGGAAGTATTATGTAACATTTAGTATCATCTGGAATAGTACAATAGCATGGTAGTAATAAGAACATCTCATAATGTTACCACGGTTATCACTTCAATATTTATTTATATATTTATTTATTTATTTATTTATTTATTTATTTTGTTTATTTATTTATTTTGTTGTACATAAATTACAGTGTAATTGAAAAACATAAGTAGAATGGGGGAGCAGTACAACATGGCAGTACTAAGGTTGAACAAGAGGACAGAGCTGTCAGGATTATGTCTAGTTGGCAAATATGTTTATTGCAATGGTAATTACTTATCTATTTACATGATAATTTCCGATAAAACGGTTTTGATGGCACAATAAAAGCCGGTACTGTATATATAGTAGGTGTTACAAGAAATATTAATACTTAGACTAGAGATATTTTTTAAGAGATGATTTAAAGGAAGGGAGCGTTGTCTTTGCTCGGATGGGTGGGGGTAAGTTGTTCCACACCTTCACACCATGATATTTTATGGAGGTCTGGGATTGAGAGGAGCGCATGGAGGGTGGTCTTAGTAGCTCTGGGTGCCTTAAGTTGTATCTCTGATTATTCCGGAACTGGAAATAATTATTGTTAAGCAAGTGATTGATAGAGTTGTAAAGAAAAAGGTGTTAATATCTTCGAATTTTAAAATTTTAAATGTAGCAAATTTCTCGTTTGTGTGATCTGTTTTTTCAAGTAGGTCATTGTCCATACAACTCTCTTTTGTGCAGTAACCAGAGATTGTGTTTTTGAAGAGCCAGAGGCCCCCCATAGTGTGTGACAGTGTATCAGGTGTTGGTAGACAAGATCATGATATATTTCTTTCATTACTGTGAGAGTGAGTGACTGTCGAGTGTGATACATGATACCGCACTGTTTATTGACTTTACTGTGAATGGCTTGTATGTGGTTTCTCCAGTTAAGTTTCTCATCAACAATAACTCCGAGGAATTTAGTACAGGGGGGTCCAAGTCTGGGGGTAAGTTTTCCTTCTGTGAAAGATCGTGTAGTGGGTTTTCTCAAGGTTTAAGGTCATTTTATTACGTGTTACCCAGCTCCTGACTTTAGTTAATTCAGTGTTCATAATTCTCATCAAGGAATGGAGGTCTGAGTTGCTGGCATAGAGATTACTATCGTCTGCAAATAAGTTGTATTTTATGAGTGAGCTGGCGTGGACTATGTCGTTTATGTACAACAAAAATAGTACTGGACCGAGAATGGAACCTTGGAGGACTCCATACAAGATTTGTGAGGAGTCAGATTGGTGATTATTATAGCAGACATACTGCATCCTGTTGGACAGATATGAAGTAAACCAATTGTGGGACAGGCCCCTAGTGCCGTAATGTTCACGTTTTGAGAGGAGGATGGTATGGTCGACAGTATCGAAGGCTTTAGAGAGGTCCAAGAATATACCGACTGTGAACTGACTGGCATCAAAGGAATTTAAGATATCATTAGTAAAGGATAGCAGAGCACTCTCAGTCGACCTTCCAGCTCTAAATCCAAACTGGGTGTCTGTAAAGATGTTATTGGCATTGCAGAATGCATTTAGTCTATTACATGCTAGCTTTTCCAGTATCTTACTCAAGGCTGGGAGGACTGGTATGGGGCGGTAATTCTTGAAGAGACCTTTATCTCCAGATTTTTATATGCTGGGTGAACTTTAGCAATTTTCAGTTTATCCGGAAAGACACCACTAGTGAAGGAGGAGTTACAAATGTGTAGGAGAACAGGTAGTAATAAGTGGGCTACTTTCTTAATGATGCTCATTGATATATTGTCTTCGCCTGCTGCTGCATCTTTGGACATTTTTATGATGGCCAGTAATTCATCTGCTGTGACAGGAGATAAGAACAGCTCATTTTGCTGTCTGTTTTGCAGGTAGGCTCTAAATTCCCCATGGTGATCTGGGATGCTCTCTGCAAGATTTTTGCCAACATTAATAAAATATTCATTGAAGTGGTTGGCAATGGGGGAGGGTTCCGTTACAACCGAATCATTTATCATAAAAGCTGAGTGGGGGGCCGAAGGCTGAGTGTTCCTGTTCTGAATAGAATTTATGACATTCCAGGTTTTCTTACTGTCACCTGCTGCTGACTGGAGCTTATTTGTATAATAGTTACGTCTGGCGTTTCTAACTGCTTGAGTTACTCTATTTCTGATACTTCGGTAAGCATCACCGAAAGTTATGGGTCTTTTTGCAAATTTCCTTTGGAGTTTGTGTTTTTTCCTTTATCATTATCTTAATTTCGCTTGTGATATAGGGTTTGGAAATGGATACAGTTTTCACTGACTTAGTCTTGAGCGGGAAGCATTTATCAAAGCAAGCATTGAAGATGCAAGAGAAGATAAAGTTGCTCACGTTAGGGTTGTCGGAGGCACAGACAAGATCCCAGTTAGCATTCATTAGGTTGTTTTCAAAAAGGAGCATGTTGTCGGTGCAGTAGTCTCTGTATTGAATTGAGACTCTACTAGACCTTTCAGGTCTTGTGGCTGTTTTATACATGGCAAAAACTGAGAAATGATCCGAGATATTGTCTTCTACATATATAAAACAAAGAAGTCTGTCTGTCTGTCTGTGTGTCCGCACGAGGATCTCGGAAACTACTTTACCGATCGGGACCAAACTTGGCATGGATAGCAAGAGTCATGTGGGGATCTCAAAAAAACTCCAACCAACCCGATCCGACACACCCAACCCGACCCGACCCGACCCGACAGGCCTGAGAGAACGAGAGAAAGAGAGAGAGAGAGACCTGTGGTAGAAGCGGTACCATTCTTGCCTCCCAAGCGAGATGTCAAGGGTTCGATTCTCGGGCCAGTGGAAGTTGTTTGGACTTACTTCCTAGCCCCCATTAGTCCCTGTTCACCTAGCAGTAAAGTAGGTACCTGTTGTAAGTCGAAAGTTGCGAATTCTTACTCAGGGACAAGTTGTTGGAGCTTCCAATAACTTGATGACATAAACCACTAACACTTCAGGCTTCTACGCCCTCGACGCTTCAGGCTTCTACGCCCTTAACTCATGAGACATAAAGGCAAGCATGAACTTAGCATGCTTCCCTGTTGGGCGCTGTAAAGGCTTCTGCGTTTCACCTTACACAAGGATGTAGGGGAGTGCCCAATAAAAAAAAAAAAAGAGAGAGAGAGACTAACGGTCAGCCCAGACGCACACACGTAAAAAAGTCATATTCCCTCCTATGATTTACAGCTATTTTGATCCTTAGGTTCTCCTTCATTATGGCTTACTTTTCTCTGCATCTAACCTCCATCCGTTACACCACACAGATGTTGAAAAGTCGTATCCCATCCCATGCTTTATAGCTAATTTTATCCTTATGCTCTCTCTCTCAATACAACTTACGTTTCTTTGATCTCTAACTTTTCTAGGCTGTCCATTCTAACAAGGTAGGTAGGTAGTCCTAGCGAAAGAGCCTCCCGCCTCCCGGCGACACTGGAACAGTTGAGAATGTGATTGGAAAAGTTAGTGTTTTTGAACGACGAATATTTCTCCCAGTGTGATACGCCCTGAGGGTTTTGTAAGTGTAAAACCATTGAATAAAAAATTATGCCATGTTTACTATATATCTAACTTAAGTTTATGTTGAAATTCATCTCAATAATTTAGTCATAAATGGGTTTAAGTTAAGTAAGGCTTTTAAAGTTGAAGTTCTATCTAGTAATTCTTCAAACCATAACCTCAGTTTTACTGTTCATCGTTTTAAAAGTTAAACTGTAATAAATTATTATCAGATCATGATTGGATTTAAACAAGGAAAGGTTTAATTAGTTACAACCCAATAAGTGGTGATAAAAATATAAATGAACCTCAAATAAATAAGGCCTTAAATATTAAAATGTAGTCAGTATTAATTAAATTATAAATTAATCATAAATACAAAAATAATGTTACATTGTCATCAGTACCGATTTAATCCAGTTAGTTATGACTGGAGGTTTATAATTTGCTGATTCAATAGTTCTTAAATTATTATATATTCTTAGTTACCTTAAGATTATTGTTGGCAAGTGTCATTATATTATTATTTAATTGATATTTGTCATCTTCCAAACATTCACTGATGAACAAAAAGTAAAGGAAATATATTGTATTTACTTGAGATTCAGATAATATTTAAGTTTGTCTTTCCAATAAAAAAATAGACATTGTATTGAGTCATCCACACACAGAAACTTATGCAAATACAACAAAAACAATATTCATATACGAACGGATAATAATAAACTTAAGAAATGTTCGCTGTACATTTAGGGGCAGCGAAGCTGAATAATCTTGTGTTCGTGGTACTACTTTCAACATTACACATCTCTACCACTGTTTTTGTTATTTTTTATGTTATCTGTTGTATTAGATTCCAGGGACTTTAATCACCATTAGCAAAGTCTTAATTACTACATTAGACGAGACCAAACGGTCCTAATCAGCCTTGAGACAACAACATCTACAGAGAACGGGTCAGTTTGTCTCGAGGCCAAACTTCCCTCAGCAAACAGACAAGAGGAAGACGACAACAAACGTTCTCTAGAGGTCGGACAGGAAGAGGAGGGGAGAGGAGGAGGGGAGACTCGAATGAATGGTATGAGATTAGTCTCTCTCTCTTTCTCAATACTACACCATAACACATCTTCACTACAACACCATAACTTTACATCTATACTATACAGCCACTACTACACCATAACACATCTTTACTACAACACCATAACTTTACAACCACACTGTACAACCACTACTACACCATAACACATCTTTACTACAACACCATAACCTTACAACCACACTGTACAACTACTACTACACCATAACACATCTTCACTACAACACCATAACCTTACAACCACACTGTACAGCCACTACTACACCATAACACATCTTCACTACAACACCATAACCTTACAACCACACTGTACAGCCACTACTACACCATAACACATCTTCACTACAACACCATAACCTTACAACCACACTGTACAGCCACTACTACACCATAACACATCTTCACTACAACACCATAACCTTACAACCACACTGTACAACCACTACTACACCATAACACATCTTCACTACAACACCATAACTTACAACCACACTGTACAACCACTACTAACCATAACACATCTTCACTACAACACCATAACCTTACAACCACACTGTACAGCCACTACTACACCATAACACATCTTCACTACAACACCATGTAACAACCACATAGCTAGCCACTACAACACCATAACACATCTTACACTACAACACTACATAACACATCTTCACTACAACACCATAACCTTACAACCACATGTACAACCACTACTACACCATAACACATCTTCACTACAACACCATAACCTTACAACCACACTGTACAACCACTACTACACC
The DNA here is from genome assembly GCF_018991925.1 of Homarus americanus. NCBI lineage: Eukaryota > Metazoa > Arthropoda > Malacostraca > Decapoda > Nephropidae > Homarus > Homarus americanus. Next base: position 10,791 of record NW_024720695.1, read on the forward strand.
ATAACACATCTTCACTACAACACCATAACCTTACAACCACATGTACAACCACTACTACACCATAACATCTTCACTACAACACCATAACCTTACAACCACACTGTACAACCACTACTACACCATAACACATCTTCACTACAACACCATAACTTTACATCTATGCTGTACAGCCACTACTACACCGTAACACATCTTCACTTCAAAACCATTCCATTACAACCACACTGTACTGTCACATCATCACTACACTACACTCTTACTTCACTATAAAAACAAATTCCAACCTACTTAAACATTCAATAATTCATTTTACTCGATGATTTTCAACTTAAGGTCCTTGGTGCAGTTGAGTGTCAACCCTATATGTCACAATAATGGACAGCCGACAGGTCTCAAAAAAGACTATTGGATCACTGGTTGGTGACTGCGGGATATGCGGTGTTCTCGTACTAAACGCACAACAATTTGAATTCATAATTAACTCATCTACCTCGAGCCACTTGGGCGAGGGAGCATACGGCACCTGTTGCAAAATCCACCGGCCAAAAGGATACTGGGTCGCCTAGAGCGTTCCTAACATGGATTCTAAAATCATAAGCTTACAGAGGGAGATCCGAGTACTTTCTTTCCTGCGAGATGTCCCAGGTGTTCAGAAGATAGTCATGGTTTGTCCTGAGGAACTAACTATGATTACAGTGTTCGCCGGGGACTCCCTCAAGGAATACTTGAAGATTAATGACTGTACCTTCTCCGAACGCCTCCAGATCGTACAACAGGTCACCCGTACACTGATCGCGGTTAACAGTCGTGGATGGCTGCACAACGACGTTAAAACTGGTAACATTTGCATCCAGAAGACCGACAAGGGGATCCAAGCCACGCTCATTGACTTCGGTATCGCCACTAAAGTTGGAAGTTTCATTAAATTTAACTCAACAAGGGCCCCCGACCACAATGTCCCAGAGGTCGTAAAAAGATGCCCACTCACCACCAAGGCCGACGTGTACAGCGTTGGCCGTCTCCTGGAGCGACTTATGAAAGATGAATTGCACCTCCTTACCCCTAACGCCCAGCAATGGTTGATCCACGCCTTCAACATTGACCCAACCAAACGACAATCCTTAAAGAAGCTGTTAAAATATTTGGTATGAAGGACTTGTACCCCCCAGCCATATATCCCTTTCCAACACCCACCACCATCACCCACCGAAAGCGACCCCGTCCAGACTGATGCTAATGCTAGCAAGAAAATAAACAGTTAAAAAAAAAAAAAAAGAAGAGATGATGAAGCGGGAAGAGGAGGAGAAGAGGGAAGGAGAGGAGAAGAGCGTGAGAGAATTATTAACAAAGAAATACGGAGAGAGAGAGAGAGAGAGAGAGTGTCCTTGGGAGTCAGACGGCACCGGGGCCCGTATTTATAAAACTTCTTAAGAAATTTCTTCATTTTACTCTTATACCACTTTTATTATTCTCATCTAAGAGTAATTCTTAAGTGTATCTCATGAAGCGGGTAAGTCCTACTCTTAGCTAAGAATAAGAGTAAATTTAAGAAAAAACTCCAATTGACAAGAGCATCTTTATAAATAAGCAGAGCAAGTTTATGAAAGGATAAAATTGTTATAGTCTGCTTGTATTTTAATGCGAATAAACGCAGGCTAAAAAAGAAAAAAAAAGAACGTGAATCGAATACTTATTTACTGTAAACTGGACCAAAACATAAACAATCAACGCGTGTGTTTGCCTCTGAGAAAGAAACTACAGCAGAAGAAGGGTTCGCACATATACTGCAATGGCTTCACCAAGTAGCTTTGTCAACTCGTCTCCCGGCAAGACAAGGAACACCAACTGAACAACTATTCCTACAGTATATGGGTTCCGTCTATTACACCCACAACACCAGGAAAGCCCGCAATTTGCATGAACTTTGATGCTTCCTTTTGTATATCTCGCGTATCCATTGGGAACTCAATAAATCGCATGAGTATTTCGGGTGTTGATAAAGCATTTAACGTCTGTGTTATCACTCTGTTACGCTAGGTTGTCATAGCACAAAGTCGTCATTGTTGCACAGTTGTATTTTCCCTGTAGCCAAGTAACGTAAAGTTATCAGCACCTTCATCTCAGGGGGTAATGGCCTTATTCCGTGCAGTTGGACTTCCCAGTGTCCCTGTCACCAAATCGGTAAGAAACACTATTCGGCCCGGTCCAATCTATATCTTTTAACAAGTTTTATGTAAAAATTAAAATTTATATTTCTAGTTTTGTGTCTATATATATGTAACAAAGAAGTTTATCTGTCTGTCTGTTTGTCTGTGTGTCCGCACGAGAATCTCTTAAACTACTTTACCAATCTGGACCAAACTTGGCATTGACAGCAAGGCCCATATGCAAGATCAGCCGTGGTGTATACCATGCTGTAGCACTCCCATGGTTGTTATGCAAGAAGCATTTTGGGCTAAAAAAAAGAAAAATATGTACGATTCGATATTGGAACATGGGGAAATTTCGTGATACACGTACCCCCGTCCGATGATCACTGCGAGGGAACTATTTTTGAAACCGAAAGAAAGAAAAATGATTTGGATGGTCATAAAATGTATAAATCTGCAAAGGAATAATATTTTTATACGATATACTCCATATAGAACAGCACATGCAGAATTGTATTGTTTTTTTTAAAAGAGGTCCGTGATTGTGTACGAAAAATGCCGCCAGCCTCTCCTTGTCTCATCGCCGTTTATATCCTCCAAATTCGCCTAACCATCATAAAAGGTAAGCCTTTAGATAACTAATACAACTAACTTATGTGTAGAAATGTATTGAAATCAAATTGAACTAAAAAAAAGTCGTAAATGGTCTATTTGAAAAGTGGTGAGAACAGCTTCCTCTGGGATGGTGAATGACGTCCTTTATCAGAATTAATATCGACCCAATTTTCGTAATGAGCGCAATTAATAACCATCCAGCACTACCAAAATAATTATTTCCTTAGTATATTTACTTATTAGCCTAGATTTCATATTTTAATAAGTCCAAATATGCCAGGTAACTAGTGCTAGGTACTTCCCAGGCATGTTTCATTTGTGTATCAGTTTAACCACAATTTGCTACTAATAAGATAAATTCAGTGACCTAATTTCATGTTTTATTTTTTTATTCCCTTAGTGACTCAATGTATTACAAGAAAGAACTACTTTACCACTTGTTTGGGCCAACAGTTGGAGTGGTGATATTAATTAACTTTGCCATTCACAGTGGTAGAATCAAATGTAGATATATTGGCTTTGTATGTCCATGATTTCAACAAAAATGAATAAGTCCTTCTAAAGTAAATGGAATTGATGATATTATTATCTCTTGGCCATCCAACGAATTTAATGATTTTAAGTTGACCGATTTTTACCAGTTAAGTTAGGTTACGTTAGATTAGTTAAGTTGGGTTAGGTTAGGTTTGGTGACATTGAAATTATGTTTTTTCAAATGCCAAGTAGGTGGATGACCTAAACATTCATTTTACCAAATTGATTATGAGTAGATTAAAAACATAAGTTGTGTTTTTTTACAAATTCAGACTCCGTAAAGTTCAATTGACAATCACTTCATGATAGATGTTTCACCCTATACACTAAAGCTACTTTATGTAAGAGGAAAAAATTAGCACCAAATTGTATTGTTTAATACCAAAAGAAGTCATTGATGATAATATTTAATAACAATATTTCAGGTATTACGACCTGGTCGTCGGGACGGAACACCGTCGTAAGTCGAGGAGAGACTGTAATACATTTTCATCTTTAAACTCCTTGTACCCTACCTAACTCACCTTGATGCTCTACTCAATTATAGCTAGATGTAATATATAAATAACTGAAAGAGCGTCTCTATATAAATAAAAAAAAAAGCGTCGGTGGTACATGGCAACTTTTTGCCTAGGGACTGTTCGCTCATCGTTTCATAGTTTACTAGCTTGAGCCACTGTTTGTTCCCAGCTTTGCCCTGGGAAGGAAGGATTGTAATCGCGCTGAAAACAAAAATTAAGATCAAATCTAACTGAACAAAATGCCGCCAAAGAAACTACCAAGGCTGTCAATTCTTGAAAGAAGACAGAGAGATGCACTGAGAAAGCAGCAATCAAGATCAAGTGAATCAAGGCAACAACGTGCCGCACGTTTACAAACTAACAGAGAGCGAACAACGGCAAGTCGGTCACAGGAAACAGATCAGGAAATGGAATCCCGTCATAATGCTGACAGAGAGCGGACAGTCGGTCACAGGAAACAGATCAGGAAAGGGAATCCCGTCTTAATGCTCACAGACAGCAAACAGCAGAAAGGCGTTCTCAAGAACATGATCAAGCGCATGAAATTCGTTTGAATGCTGATAGACAGAGAACTGCGGGATCCAGAATTCTAAAAAAGAATACACAGTGGTATCCATTTGCAAGAGCAGCATTTAATTATGACAATGAGACAGAATATGAAAAGTATCCCTCTGTTGTCATTGGCAACATGGATAAGAAATGTGAACACTGCTGTGCAAAGAAGTACAAAGGAGAATCTGCTGGACTGTGCTGCTTTCGTGGGAAAGTACGACTGCCAAATGTGGAAAAACCACCACAACCATTGAAGACTCAGACAGCTTTCAGGCAGTGAGATATCATTCAAGTCTGTTGATATAGTAATCGACCAGGACCAAGCAGTCCAGTACCCTGCAGAATTCCTGAATTCTTTGGAGCCCGCTGAAATGCCTCCTCACCACCTCACTCTCAAGATTGGAACTCCTATAATGCTCTTAAGAAATCTTGAACCACCAAGGCTCTGCAATGGCACAAGACTGGTGGTGAAGAACATGATGCCACATGTACTGGAAGCTACAATACTGACAGGAAAAGCTAAAGGAGAGGACGTTTTTATACCAAGGATACCTCTCATCACCACTGACCTGCCATGTGAGTTCAAGCGACTTCAGTTCCCGGTTAAAGTGAGCTTTGCCATGACCATCTACAAAAGTCAGGGACAGTCCCTAAAGATGGTTGGCGTAAACCTGGTGTTTCCTTCCTTCTCTCATGGACAGTTCTATGTTGGATGATCCAGAGTGGGAACTGGCAAAAATCAGTACATACTTTCTCCTAATGGCAAAACCAAAAATATGGTCTACCCTAATGCACTACAGTGAGACAATGTGGAGCCTCCCGGAGGGAGGCGCCCTACCTTGGCCTAGCGAAAGAGCGTTTCTGCTAGTTATAAATAATTCCACTTGCAAGATTGTAAGGAGTGTTGTTAGTCCAGATATGATCTATCACAGTGGCAGAGGTGGCAGTTACTCTAGTGGGTTTGGTTATAGTGTTGAAGAAGAGTTTAGAATGAAAGGTAGCAAGAAGGTCTAATACTGAGGTGTCAGTTTCTGATTTTAATAGATCAAGGTTGAAATCTCTTGTAATGTAGCAATGTTTCCTCTTTGAACTTATGATAGAGATAAGCTCCAAAAATTTATCAAGAAAATTCCTTACATTAGTGTGGGGTCTTCTGTAGATTACTCCTACTAGGATATTTCGTGTGCCGTTACGTAATTCAATGAAAACACTCTCCATGTATTCCTCATGAACCTTTAAATCATCTCTTACAGAAGTGTTGTACTTGATATCAACATATAGGGCGACACCATCACTGTGTCGTGACGTGTTGACGCAGTGTCTATTATAATTAGGAATGTTATACAAATGGTCAATATCGTTAGTGAGTTTGGTCTCACAGAACCCAAGTACATAAAATTTGTGGGCAATAGAAGATAAACACTGATTTAAAAAGGTATCTAGATGAAGGGGAATACTGCTGATGTTATGGCTAATCAAGGAGATGGAATGAGGTAGTAGGAGACTAGAACTAAACTCGGGAGAGTCAGGTCAGTAATAGTTACAGTTTCGGTTGGTGTGACTCAATGAGTTTTGTAGAAAGACATCAGGATCGATATGAAGGAGTATTGTGTCGACACCATGGGGAAATGGGGTGTAACACATACGATCTA
>NW_024720696.1:0-28025 GCF_018991925.1 Homarus americanus
CCTACCCTACCCTAACCTAACCTAACTTAATCTAACCTAACTTAACTTCCCATGTAGCGTTAGGTTAATCAATAGTTGAAATAAGCTGGGAGGGTTAATCTTCATGTAATCTATCTTAATTAACAATTTTGGTCAGGTGAGGCCTTCTTTACCTTACTCGAGAGCAGGAGGAGGAGGACTTGCTAACGTCTACAGATCATCGTCAACCAAGGCAGATATTGAATACCTTTTGTTTACCTTCGTGGCTTAAGAACACATCTTAACACCATAAGACTATTCGCCTCAATGCAATAATACAGTAATTGATTATTGCATTCTAATAAAATTTACGGTGTATCTTTTGAACCAGATTTATTGTTTGACTTTTGTGAATGAGAAACTGGTTGAGGTGTATTGTGGTAAACATCCTTAAGAGCAGCTCTGTGTGTTCTTACGACCTCAAAGTAACACAAAAGGTAGCCAATATCTACCCTTGGTCAGTCACTTTATGTAGATGTCAATTGTGTCATTTTTCTAGACTTAGTGCCCCCTGGAGGAGAAAGTAAATACAATGTTGATTTATTTTGGTCACAACACACGCTAGAAGATTATTTTTTCCTATTTAACTAAATAATTAACACTATGTAGCTAACTAATTATATGACTCAAAGATGGTAACCAATATGGCGTCGATATTGTTCACATACTCTATGATTAATAGATGTATTGTCTGTTTAATTTTAGGGAAGAATTTAATTTATAAACTTTTGAGAATCTGGACACAGGAGTTTTGTCTTTGCGCGCGCGCGCGCGTGTGTGTGAGTGTGTGTGTGTGTGTGTGTGTGGTGATGATGATGATGACGGATACTTTCCTCTGCAGTGAAAAAATTATCTTGACATTGCAAAGTTTAACTGTAAGCCGAAGGAACGTTTGTAATGTGACTTATTATGTGAAATTGTAACTTGAAATTCTTTGTGAAAAAATATTTCCCTATAAAGTTTGACAGTAAATGAAGTATTACATCAAGGTGTAACTTGTAGTTCCTTGTGGAGTAAATTACCTAAGTGGACGATACAGCTACTCCAGGGTGTAAGACCTAGAGTAGAAAGTCTTAAGACCTTACCTGAGGTTGAAAGACTCTTATAGTGGAACGTCTTAGGTATTGAAACTTTAATTACAGTAAATAAAATATAATCTACCTAAACATTCCTTCACCTGGCGACAACTAATGATACAGGTGGTGTAATAGCTCTTTGAAATTCCTCCGTTTGATATAATAATGACCACACATGAACTTATAATGTGCAATATCTTGATAACACATTAGCTGCAACATTACACATAGTCCAGTGTATGTGTAGTGAGGGACATCTACCTAAATGAGTTACAGAATGTGGAGTTGAGGCAAAAAAATGTTGGGACATGTTTGAGATCATCAATTGAGCCAAACGTTTATACTCAATATTGTTTTAATGGTATTTTAGAGCGACCGAAAAATGTAAACAAAATGGCCGGCTAGGCTCGGGGGATCCACGAGTCCTCTTATGAAGGATCGACAATAAATGAAAACAAATCAGATTAATTTAAACACATTTCCAAGAGTATTAGATCCTGTAAAGAGAGAAAATTAATACTTGATATTTGTAGAAGCTTTTTTTTTTCGTCCGTTTTCGTCTTAGTTAAAACAATTGTGGTGGTGTTACCTGTTCCAAACGGTAGACATCAAAGAAATGGATCAAGACCTTAATACTCAAAGGTACACATGATGATTTGTTCCCAAGTCCGAGGATATACTTCACAAAACAGATTAACTTTAGGACACAATGATGGCGAACAAAATAACATCAACATTGCGTACAGCACATATCTTGCTTTGACTCTTAACTCTTGTAATTTTTCGTAATGTTAGTGAATGAAATTGAGATTCTGGGCATATTTTCCTGTTTTTCTTTCTAATCAAATGTAAAGGAAGATGTACTGTTTATTGATGGATTTGGTGATGTCTTAATAGTGTATTAGTGTGTTAATATTACACAGGTTTGGTATAGTGGTGACGGTAATGTAGTGTAGTAAGATTTTAACACATGGAGGTGAATTTGTCTTTTATGTTGAGGATTTAAAAACATAAGAACATAAGAAAATAAGGAGTCTGCAATAGGCCGGTTGGCCTGTGCATGACAGCTCCTGTCGAGAGTTACTACCACTCTCTATCATCCATGAATCTATCTAGCCTCCTTTTGAAACTTTCCAGAGTTCCCGCACTTACTACAAAGTTGCTAAACTTGTTCCACTCGTCCACCACCCTATTTGTAAACCAGTTTCTTCCTATCTCCCTCCTAAACCTAAACTTATCCAACTTGAATCCGTTGCTCCGAGTCCTATCCTGCTCGGATATTATAAGAAGTTTATTCTATATCCCCTTTATTGATTCCTTTCACCCACTTAAATACTTGTATCATATCTCCCCGTACTCTTCGTCTTTCTAGGGAATGCAAGTTAAGTTTCTGTAACCTATCCTGATATGGAAGGTTTCTAAGTCCCGGAATCATTTTTGGCATTCTTCGCTGCACCGACTCTAGTAAATTTATATCCATTCTATAATAGGGGCACCAGAACTGAACCGCATAATCGAGGTGCGGCCTGATTTGTTAAAGGGAAGATCTGGTGGACGGGGATAATTGTCTGGTTGTGATGGACACGGCTCACCTAACCTAACCCAATCTAACCTAACCCAACCCAACCTAACCTAACCCCTATATATGTGTGAGATAAGGTTCTGATTCAAGAACAAGATGCACAAGTTCGAATCCAAATTGAGCTGTAGGGTTTGTTGACTAATTCGGGGCTTCACATTCATAAAACTCTCAAATGGGATACGACTAAACCCGAAGCCCCATCTTCCGTCGGTCGGTCGTTGGTGTCAGGTCAAAGTTCAGTTTGTAGTTCACCTCCTGTGATATGTGTCATTTATCGAAACGAAACATGAGGTTAACGTGAAAGCAAAACCTCGAAGCAACACGTATAAACAGGGTCGAGTTTTCATCGGATTTTACGTCATGAAATTTTCCATCTTGAGAGAGAGAGATTGATTGATTGATTCCGATGCTGAAATTAACACTAAAATTTTATACTGTAATTGAGATAAATGCAGGTAAGGTTGGCGTATGGAATTATTGAAGGCCGATCACAGAAATGTTTTACCTGTTTCCTGTGATGTAAGTCCAAAATGGTGTTAATTGTCATGGGTTTATACGTCCAAAATGTTCTTCATATCGTAGGGTTTTACATCCAAATATGCCATCCAAGTCCATATGTCCATTCATCCAGTTAGCTGTTTATCCATCCACCGATTCACCCACCTACCCATCTCTCATCCCATTCAGTCACCCATCTACCCATCTATCCTCCCATTCAGTCTCCCATCCATCCATCCATCCATCCACCCATCCATCCATCCTTCCATCCATCACACGAGGAATAGAATGACCCACTTATAATTTTTCTCTTTCCTGCTGCACTAAGGATCAACCACCCAGAGTGGTATGGCTACCCTGAGTAAGTACACTCTGTATTCCTCCTTTACTCTATTGTGGGTGTAGGTGGTGGGTAGTGTGTGTTTGTGGGTGTAGAACGTGGATAGTAGGTTTGTTTGTGGGTGTAGGGCGTGGATAGTAGGTTTGTTTGTGGGTGTAGGGCGTGGATAGTAGGTTTGTTTGTGGGTGTAGGGCATGGATAGTAGGTTTGTTTGTGGGTGTACGGCGTGGATAGTAGGTTTGTTTGTGGGTGTGGGGCGTGGATAGTAGGTTTGTTTGTGGGTGTGGGGCGTGGATAGTAGGTTTGTTTGTGAGTGTGGGGCGTGGATAGTAGGTTTGTTTGTGGGTGTGGGCGTGAATAGTAGGTTGTTTGTGGGTATGGGCGTGGATAGTAGGATTGTGTTTGTGGGTGTGGGCATGGATGATAGGTTTGTTTGTGGGTGTCGGGCGGGGCCAAATAGGTTTGTTTGTGGGTGTTGGGCGTGGATAGTAGGTTTGTTTGTGGGTGTAGGGCGTGGATAGTAGGTTTGTTTGTGGGTGCAGGGCATGGATAGTAGGTTTGTTTGTGGGTGTAGGGCGTGGATAGTAGGTTTGTTTGTGGGTGTGGGGCGTGGATAGTAGGTTTGTTTGTGGGTGTAGGGCGTGGATAGTAGGTTTGTTTGTGGGTGTAGGGCGTGAATAGTAGGTTTGTTTGTGGGTGTAGGGCGTGGATAGTAGGTTTGTTTGTGGGTGTGGGGCATGGATAGTAGGTTTGTTTGTGGGTGTAGGGCGTGGATAGTAGGTTTGTTTGTGGGTGTAGGGCGTGGATAGTAGGTTTGTTTGTTGGTGTGGGAGCTGGATGTTTTGTGGGTGGATAGTAGGTTTGTTTGGTGTCGGGAGTGGATAGTAGGTTTGTTTGTGTGTGTGTGGCGTGGATAGTAGGTTTGTTTGTGGGTGTAGGGCGTGGATAGTAGGTTTGTTTGTGGGTGTATGGCGTGGATAGTAGGTTTGTTTGTGGGTGTAGGGCGTGGATAGTAGGTTTGTTTGTGGGTGTAGGGCGTGGATAGTAGGTTTGTTTGTGGGTGTAGGGCGTGGATAGTAGGTTTGTTTGTGGGTGTGGGGCGTGGATAGTAGGTTTGTTTGTGGGTGTGGGGCGTGGATAGTAGGTTTTTTTGTGGGTGTGGGGCGTGGATAGTAGGTGTGTTTGTGGGTGTAGAGCGTGGATAGTAGGTATGTTTGTGGGTGTAGAGCGTGGATAGGAGGCATGTTTGTGGGTGTAGGGCGTGGATAGTAGGTATGTTTGTGGGTGTAGGGAGTGGATAGTAGGTTTGTTTGTGGGTGTTTGGGAGTGGATAGTAGGTATGTTTGTGGGTGTAGATACATACATTGTTAAGAGGAATAAATCAAAATGGGAAGAAGATTAAGATAAATATACTGATGATTAATGGTACAGGTGAGTTAATAAAATTGATATAAATAGATAAATACAGTAGATAGATAGATAGATAGATAGATACAGTAGATAGATAGATAGATAGATAGATACAGTAGATAGATAGATAGATAGATGTATGATTTTGTATACCGCAAGAGTAACTAAATATTCCTCTACCTGTATTTTCTTTCAGTTACAAAATACACAGGATTATAAATATGAGTATGCACAGTGCACATCAGGTGTTACAGTCAGTGGTAATATTTTGTAATACTCTTAAGTGATGAGGTAACAGAGGAAATAGACGGATACTAACGGAGAGTTTTGTAGAATTAGACAGACATTCAGACAGTAAAACTTCTTCCGACAATACAAATTTTGACGGTGGAATTTATACACGAGAGTGTATGGATAATTATGATGAGCTGAATTATGACATCTACGTCTGATAATCCGTTGTTTAGAATGGATTATTATTATTTTTGTTGAGTTATTTAACAGTTCGAGAAAAGGTTTATTATGGTACTATGTCCTATTATCACACAAGGTCATAATTGAAGTAAAATAACCAATTATACTGTATTATTTTAGACAATACATAAGAACATAAGAACATAAGAATGGAGGAAACTGCAGCGGGCCTATTGGCCCATACTGGGCAGTCCCGTTTACACCCAACCCCTATTGCTCATATGAGCATCCAACCTATGTTTGAAGCAATTCAGCCTATTCGAGTTAATGATGATATTTGGTAACTTGTTTCATTCATCCACTACTCTGTTTCCAAACCAGTGTTTACCTATTTCACGCCTAAATCTAAATTTGTCTAATTTAAAACCATTGTTACGAGTTCGCTCCTGGTTGGATAGTTTGAGTACCTTTGTAATGTCACCTTTGTTTAGCCCTGCCTTCCACTTATACACCTCTATCAGGTCGCCCCTCGCTCTACGTCTCTCAAGGGAGTGCAAATTAAGAAGCTTTAACCTGTCTCTATACTCAAGGTTCCTAATGCCCGGGATTAGTCTTGTCATTCTCCTCTGAATTCTTTCCAAGGATTCTATATCCATTCTGTAATACGGTGACCAGAACTGAACTGGTAATCCAGGTGTGGTCTCACAAGAGCAAGATACAGTTTTAGGATGGCCTCGCTAGTCTTGTAACTAACACTCCTTTGTATGAACCCAAGTACTTTATTAGCCTTGTTACGAGCAAAAACACATTGTTTACTTGGCTTAAGGTTCCTACTTATCATTACTCCTAAATCTCTCTCGCAGTCGGATTTCTCTATGGCATCGTTGTTCATCTGGTATCTGGTTTCCCTGTTTACATCTCCTATACTGAGTACTTTACATTTTTAGACGGTGAATTTCATCTGCCATTTTTCAGACCATTCGAAAAATTTGTTTAGATCTTCCTGTAGTTTTGCCGAGTCCTCGTCAGATTTGATAACACGTCCTATTTTAGTGTCATCAGCAAATTTACTTATGTTGCTGCCAATGCCGATATCTATGTCGTTTATGTATATAATAAATAATAGTGGTCCAAGTACTGAGCCTTGGGGAACTCCACTTGTGACGTTGCTCCAATGGGACTTAGTGCCGTTAATGCTCACTCGCTGTTTCCTGTCCTGTAACCACGCCCTAATCCATTTAAGGATGTCACCTTTGATGCCATGAGCTTCTACCTTTCTAATTAGTCTTTCGTGGGGGACTCTGTCGAAGGCATTGCTAAAGTCGAGATAAACCACATCATAATTGTGCCCCTCGTCCACCGATTCGAAAACTGATGAAAAGAATGTTAATAGATTAGTTAGGCAAGAACGTCCGCTTGTGAAGCCATGCTGGGAATCATTGATCAATCGGTGCTTCTCCAGGTGATTTCGAATAGAGTTTGAAATGATTGCTTCCAGTAATTTGCCTACTGTTGATGTTAGACTGATTGGGCGGTAGTTAGAGGATTGTGATCTATCCCCCTTCTTGAAAATCGGTATTACATTCGCTATCCTCCAGGATTCTGGTACTACACCTGTTTTTAATGACATGTTAAACAACTTTGCTAAGGGCATACTAAGCTCTTCCTTACATTCCTTTAATGCTCTGGCAAATATCTCATCGGGACCAGGTGACTTATTAGGCTTTAGTTTGTCTATTTGCTTACTAACATCGTTACTAGTCACTACTATCTCACTTAATTTGTTTTCTTCACTATCTCTGAATAGAGTCGGTTCCTCGGGTATTCCCTGGACATGCTGGATAATATACCATCTACTTAAGGAGGTGATGTAGGTAAGGTAGATTGATATTTTAACATTAATTTACTCAGTTTTTTCTTAGTATCGGATTTTTTTTTTAGTTTTTTATTCTGACAATTTATAATGCAAGCAGCGTTCACATGTTGTCAACCGCCCCCAAGTGTACAAGAAGTTTGGACTGTAACTGTACCGTCAATAAGTGGCTGTAACTGCACCGTCAATAAGTGGCTGTAACTGTACCGTCAATAAATGGCTGTAACTGTACCGTCAATAAGTGGCTCTGTATTCTGAACACGGGGATCTCTACAGTATAACCTACGAGTATAACTGTGGTGAAATAACTGCTTCCCCGCATTATGTTGAGGAAGATTCGTATACAAACTTTTTGCCCTGACTTCGTAGTAAAAAAAATCTTAAGGAAAATATATTGAATTTATTTTTAATGTTTATTTATTTATTGTTGTCGTTGGTGTTTTTTTTTTTACCGGGATATGTGTTATATTCACGAAAATGGAGTCAAGACAAATGTTGGACACGTTGATGTGAAATAACACAGTAAATGATGTTGTTTGTGTTGCTGTGTTATTTATTTATTGTGTTTCTTATTCTTTTCTGTTTATTTTGTTTTATTTAGTTTTATTGTAGTAATTGTTATTCTTTTTTTTATTCTTACTTATTTTCATTTTACTGTTTATTCGTTTTCTTACTTTCATTTTATTGTTCAATAATTTTCCATTCATTCTTATTTATTTATCGCGTTGGTGTATTTCATTTATTTGCTATTCTCTTAGGTATTTCTCATTTGCATTAATTAATCTTCAAATCATTGGTTGCTATTTTTATCATACTAGTTTAATGTTCACCTCAGCAGTCAACTGGCTTATGTCTAAACAATGTCTACCACTGTTTTAGCCAGACTTAGTTATGAGACTTATAATTCAGTATCCATTACGTACCGTTTATCAGTGTAATTTGTGGTAATGGACTGCCCAATGTAATTATATATATTGTCTTACTGAAAAAAATGCGGTGTAACCAAGATTAAGTTTTATAGAGTTTGTATTTAAGGATTATTCTCATATACTTCTCTTAGATTCTGAATATATTTTTGTTTTATTATTTCAGTGTATTGTAATGTGTAGTTAGTTACACTATAGATATATAATAATTGCTTTAAGTTTGGTTGGGAGTGTGGAAGGTGTTGTGGTGTGTGATGTACAGGTGTGTACAGGTGGTGGTTACACCTGACTTCGAGGCAGGTGTGTATAGGTGCCAGATACACCTATGGTTACAACACAGGTGTATCCGGCAGCAGTAGTAACAAAGGGGCTATATGGGCTCCGGCGGCCATGTCGTGACACCGGCCGGCAGAATCCCCCGGTGAAAAAGGGAAACAAGATGGCCGTCCCCATTCAATATGTAAACAACTCGACCTGAAATGTTGTTTATTGGACATTTTTCTCATTAGGGAGTCGAACCCTTGTTTTGAGTTGGTGTTCAACTACCGTGGCTGACGGCCATCACCTGTGATTCAACTGGTAGAATTAAGTGTAATAATAATAATAATAATAATAATAATAATAATAATAATAATTAACGGTTTATTGAAAGAGCTTGGCAGCCAGAAGGCTGAAAATATACAGTTACATATTTGGGGAATGGGTTTCGAATTACAAATAATATACAAGTAACATAAGTGATACAAATAAGATATATAATAACTAGATGGGGAAAAGCTCAAACTACAGTGCATTTCAACATAGTGACAGTGCAAGAAGTAGTATTTACTGGGAGTGAATACACTGGTTTATTACAAGTTATTGATAATTTTTACAATGGTTGGGACTGGGCTGTTCTTATAGCGATCAGTTCGTGCACTTATGGGCTGGATGCGGTTGTGGTGTCAAACAGCAATTCTCGGGCTAGGGATCTCAGGTGGTAGTAGGAGCCGGTGTCGAGGATGGTGTAGAAGCTTCTTAGCAAATTTGCAGATGTGGTCGTGGTGATGGTCAGTGAGAGTCGAAAGGGTCAGTGTGTTGAGCGCTTCTTGATATGTGGAGTAGGAAGGGGGAGAGAATAATCTTGCATGCCCTCTTTTGCACTTTTAGTAGGTGGGCATCTTATCAAATGAACCCCTGTCCTAATGGGCCCTAGTCCTAATGGGCCCCAGTCCTATTGGGTCCCAGTTTTAATGGGCCCCAATTCTAATTGGTCACATTTCCAATGGTTCTCAGTCCTAATGAGCCTCAGTCCAAAGATACCACAGGCCTAATGGTTCCAGTCTTAATAGACCTCAGTCTTAATGAGTCCCAATCCTGACGGCTCTCAATACTAATGGGCCTCAGTCCTAATAGTTTAAGTTTGGGACCCATTAAGACTGGCTTCTATTTACCTTACAAGCACTGTGTTCTACCGTGTCATCCCGTGTGTGTGTGATTTCCCGTGTCAGATGGTATAATACGCAGGTGAGTGGCTGCCAGGTAGGGTGGGTGAGGGTGGGCACCTTGATGCAGGGGAAGGTGAGTTCCTGATGCTGATTCACACCAGTGTCATGATGAGGTAATCTTATCACCTTATTAGTGTACGATGAGTGGGTGGGCGTGGTGTGGAGGGGTGGGGGCGCGTAAGGGGTAGGCAGCAAGGGGCGTGGTGTATGGTGGGGGGAGGGTAAGGGGCGTGTAGGGGTAGCTAAGTGGGCGTGTTGAGTTGGGCAAGAGGGAGGCGTGGTGGGTGTAGGGGCGTGTATAGGAGGCGGGAAGTGGTGATGGCGCGCGCCACTAATCACTCTGACCTTACTGAACACAACCCATTATACAGCATAATTAGTGTTGCTTCCATCAGCCTCACACAGTCAAACACACTATTTACATTTTCTCTTCACATATATTTTATTTTATTCGTTTCAAGTGGGACTCGAATTTCAGCCTTGGAGTCGAAGAGGAATTTTTTTAGGAGAAGTTGAAAAGAAATCGTGTTTAGTTGAAGACGAATGTGTTCTTATATAAAAGTGAAGGAATTAACCAGACATGTTTGATTGTTTGGGAGTCTCTATCTCTCACACTCGAGTCCAAGATGTCCCCCTTGAGGACGGTGTTCGTGTAGCGTCGTCAAACTCGCTCTTGGTTTTTATTCAGCAGGAAGAGCTGATTTTGATTTTGCCGCTTGCAGCGGCTACTTTATTGTGCACCCCACACTCATTGTAATAGGCCCCTGTCTCATCAACAGAACGTATTATATAAATGGGTCAATACATCTGATATTATATTCAGATTCACCACCCTGTAACTTTCCACTGTCTATGAGTAAGACATGAGAGTGACACGTGAGCGGGCAACTTACCCAAGAGGGCGAGACCCATAGCTCAGCATTTCTGTAAGCACGCACTGCGATGCCCCTAAGCTTCAGTAGCTCACCTCAACTCATATCGAAAGGACGTGACCAAACGTTTATCATACATAAACGCCGTCCCTTTCTCATTCACTCCTAGACAGTGAGACTTACGGTTGATATACACTCAGGAATTATATATACAACCTTTTATAATAAAACAAAGGAACTACCGTTTGGGTTTCGTTACTTAAAACCCAAATATAAATATGTGTGAACGGACTGGTTAATTGGACAAGCAGCCGATTCATATAGGTGGCAAGCTGTGTGTACGGATTCTTCAAACTGGTAGTCGTATCATCCGTCTGTGTCTTGTGAAAAACAAGAAACCACACAGCAGTGACGCGTTACATAATCCGAGTGTTTAAAACTATATCCCGTATTGAGACGATATGTAGTGAGCGCTCCTTATCTCTGTCACATACAAATACGTGCAGAATTCGTAATATACAAATATTACAGCCTGTTGGTACATATCCAGATTGAGCCGGTTGAGATAGACTCCACTCAGCATTCCCTAGACATTACAGTGTTGCAGTGTTGAACAACAGTTTCGTAACCTGGAATTCAATTGGTATTTCACTAGCAGCTGAGCAGTATTGTTGTGTCGTCAGCGCGAATTACGAATTCCGGTGTCATCATACAGATCTCCATATATACGTGGACTGTGAAGAATTGGCACACGGCAGTTTTCGCCAGCGAACCAGCACGACCAGTGTGATAACCAATCATCTGTTTTCTGATCGCCGGAGGAGGAACTCACCTAAATCAAGTGGACTCGTCTCTCACCAAAGCAGAAGCGTCATCTCGTTGCCAAGGAAACCAGCAGCAGCGCACGCATCCTAGGAAGAGGCCCCGCCCACACCCCGCCCACACTCCACTCAGAACTCTTGAAGGATGATCACATTTTCTATACAGACATACTCTGTATAAATAGGTATTTAAATTACATAGTTCTACACACATGAACACGTTCGAGAGATATCTTCACACAGATAGGTTCGTCGGATAGGATTATTTCAATGATAAAGTGTCGAATGTAAGATTAATGTATTGGAATCCTATAATTTACAGTAGTTTGTAAGTGTCTGTCTACTTATTGATAGTTTAATAATTAACTACAAAACATATTCATTTGTCTTATAAATGA
This sequence comes from Homarus americanus, assembly GCF_018991925.1. Taxonomy (NCBI): domain Eukaryota; kingdom Metazoa; phylum Arthropoda; class Malacostraca; order Decapoda; family Nephropidae; genus Homarus; species Homarus americanus. The sequence goes on from NW_024720696.1 coordinate 11,716, forward strand.
GAGGCAAGTGATCTACTTACTGTTAAGTATTCATTGACCCAAGGGGGCTAATAGATAATTTCTAAGTTTCCCATGTCTAATGTAGATGAAATCGAACGCCTAGCGCAACTATTTGCTGATAACCAGCTCATCAATGATCAAGCCCAGACTGACATAGATTTTGAGTATGGAACACAGTTAAATGAGTCGGTAGGAAGTAGTGAGAAATTTATAGACGAATCATTTGACGACTTAAACCGTCGTACCCTACGGTCTGGTAATCACTATAGTACCTCACCTAAGTATACTAAAGCAGTTACCCCTGTTACAGGTGATAGTGTGTCTGTTGCTAAATCGGTAACAACATTATTAACCCAGCCTTCTGTTAAGAGTAAGAATACTAACTTGCTTAATAACAATAAAATGGCATCTTCTAACCCTCACACCAGTATTACTACCACACCTAAAGCTGATAATGTTATTAATATCATGCAGCGCAGCGACAATGTTCGAAATTTCACGGGACAAGACGATTATAGGGTCGCACATTTTATTCGTGCATGTGAAGATAGCATGCGCAATAGTCACATAACGACTGACGAAGAAAAGAAAGCATATGTACGTTCCCATATAACGCAGGGTTCCTATGCAGGCAGTCGTTTAAATGCGTTTGGTTTACAAAGCCCTGACTATGAAAAGTTCAAGCGAACGCTAATTGGGATTATTGGGGGTAGGTCACAGCTGGGCCAGCCGTCACAGATGCCACAGATGCCTCACTCTCAGACTCCTTATGCGACACACTTAGCTCCGATCGCTCCTCCCCGCCTAACATATAAACAGAAAACATCGTTACGATGCGCACATTGTAATAAACGTGGCCACGTAATGGAAGATTGTTTTCAGCTCCGAGGTAATAGTGCAAATAAAGCCACACCCGGTGCAAAGCCATTCTCAAGGTCAAACAGAGAGGGAGCAAAAGCAGCACCTCCTCCTCCTACCCAGACAGCGCGCAAATGGTGCCCTCTTCACAAATCGACATCTCATAGTTCACATGAGTGCGATATATTAATAAAAGCTAGGGGAGTGGACCTAAGTGAAACGGAGGTGTCGTATAGGCGCAAGCAGAAACGTCCCCAGGACAAGTCATCGGGGGAAGACCAGCGCACACTACAGCAAGGAGAGGGATAGATAGGGTAATTCCCGCCCCTCCTCACAGCACTTCTATAGCGGCCTCATTAATAGCGGCGCTTAGAAAAGTGGAAGTGTTGTCAGTACCGGTGAGAGTGGATAATACCAGATTGGCTCTTGATATAGACACAGGTGCTTGCGCTAATGTATTGGCCTTGACATCATATCACGAGTTACAACGTAAATTCCCTCACCGCAAATTCAAATGGAGGCCTAGTAACGCTGAGCTCGAAGGAGTTTCAGGTACTCAGCTGAGCATCAAAGGAATGGTGACGTTACCACTCAGATTCTCAAGACGTGGTACGCCCTTCTACGCGGACTTTTATATAGTTCAGCAGTTCAATTTGCCAGCTGACGGGTTACTTGGTCTACCAACTCTTCGAAAGAACATGATAGATGTTCATCCACGTAATAATAGTGTTACGTTTAAAGGTGTTTCCTACACAGCAATGAGTCATTCTGAACCTATGCTCACCGCTAGGACGAAAGTGTTGTCTACCAATCCTATTAAGAGGAAGGCGGATCTTGCGTCAGAGATATCTCTCGACCTCAACCACACACCTTCCCAGCGTGATTACAGCAGCAAGAGTTGGAAGATAGTACCTGCAATGTTGAAGAGTTCTCTCCATTACCAGAATGAGGAATTCACCAACGCAAAAATCCTGTGAGCTGAAGTGAACATTAGTTTCTGCAAATGATTCGTTCACTGCCCAGGGTGTGACAGGACGTGACTGCAGTTGTTGTGACTACTCATCAATCAACATCCTGTCAACAAAATTCTTTCGTATGGCGTGAACAACCCCCAGTTACCAGCACCCAGCACCCACCCTAGTGATGATGACACATCCGGTCTGAGAGATGGTCTCAGCATTCTGAGGTATAGTGTTGTGGATGACGTTGTGTAACAATTAGCGGCGGTTTGCTGTACTCAGGATTTTTGTGAGCATTGACCCAATCACCGGACCTTGGAATCAGCTGTGTCTACTGTGAGACACACACACACACACAAGTCTACGGGATTGCTGGAGCAATTTCACATTATCAAGAAATTAAAGAAAGTATGTTATGTGTGTGATTTTATAGATATCACAGCAATGTCGAAGTGCAACCAAATAAATTCCTAATTCGAGGTATTGTTGCGAATTGCCAACAGACTCGACTGGCCAGGATAGATCAAATAGCACCACATGTCAAGGTGATCGATCATCCTCAGGGCAAGACACGCCTGTTAGAGCTGCTTGCCGACTACAGAAATAGTAGCCTTGCCAGGGGAAACGCTAGGTCAGACAGATTTAACATCCCATCATATAGCGTTAAAGGAAGGAACCAACCCTATTTACGTACCAGCTTATAGACTACCTCATAGCCAGCGCGCTGTAGTGCAAGATATGGTACAGGGTATGTTAGATGAGAATGTCATTAGACACTCAAAATCCCCCTTTAATAGCCCATTATTCCTCGTCCCGAAAAAGGATGGTGGATGGCGCCCTGTCATAGATTTCAGGCGCGTAAATGATCAAACAATCCCTGATAGGTACCCAATGCCTATCTTGAGTGACATATTGCAATCCTTAGGCAAGGATAATGCGGTATTTAGCAACTTAGAATTGCTTAGTGGGTATTGGCAAATACCACTCGATGAAAAATCACGAGAAATCACGGCATTTAGCACGCCTCTAGGCCACTTTGAGTTTCTACGAATGCCATTTGGTCTCAGAAATGCCCCACTAACATTTCAAAGAATGATCAACACCCTGTTTGCCGGACTAATTGGTAACACAGTCTGCGCTTATTTGGATGATCTAATAGTAGTCAGTAAGGACGTCGATTCCCATCTGATAAAACTGCGTGAAGTTTTGGCCAAACTTTCCACAGCAGGACTCAAAATAAAACTCTCAAAGTGCGAGTTTTTAAAATCCAGAATCCATTTCCTTGGTCATGTAGTCGACGGTGAGGGCATACACACAGTTAATGATAAAGTCAAAGCTGTATCTCAGTTCCCGCGTCCTACCTCAAATGATCATGTGCGTAGCTTTCTCGGATTATCTGGTTATTATCGTTCCTTTATCAAGGACTATGCAACATTAGCATCACCCCTAACGAGGTTGCTCAAAAAAGATGCAGTGTTCATATGGGATGCTGAACACGAGGAAAGTTTTACGGCATTGAAGACAGCGCTAACCAATGCCCCGGTTCTAGCATTCCCAGACTACACTCAACCTTTCACTCTCTGTACTGACGCTTCCGGAATTGGAGTCGGAGCAGTGCTCATGCAAGAGGACACGCGTGGGAAGTTTAGAGTGATAGCATTTGCAAGTCGCAAACTAATCGATGCTGAAACACGTTATTCGGTGACGCATTTAGAAACGTTAGCCGTTGTGTGGGCACTTAAGAAGTTCAAAGACATTATCTTTGGCTACAAGATAACTGTTTTTACTGATCATGCGGCAGTCACCGAACTGTTCCATGGCAGAAACTTATCAGGCAGATTAGCACGCTGGTATCTGACAATTCAAGAGTTTGACCCCGAATTTAGGTATTTACCTGGGAGGGCGAATGTTGTCGCCGACGCTCTGTCAAGAAATATAGCACCAGTTATGCCTGTATCAACATTCACTCTTTCGCAGCTGGAAGATGAGCAACGACGCGACCCATATTGGTCAGCTGTTATTTTTGCTCTCGAATCGGGCGAGGATGTTAAACTCCCAAGTTATTTCTTCCCTTAAGTCAGTTTGAATTACGACATAACATACTCCATAGGACGAGAAAATCTCCTGAGGGTAATGTGTCTCAAATAGTCGTACCTGACACGTTGCGCAAAGCAGTAATGACATTGTTCCACGATGTCCCACAAGCAGGTCACCAAGGTCGTGATAAATGCTTAGCGGATTTACGAAAGAAGTATTTCTGGAACACGATGAGGAAAGACATAGAATTACACATTGCTAATTGTTTGGCATGTGCTCAATACCTGCCCCGATTCTACAATATCCTACACCAGACCGTCCGTTTGACACAGTCGCTGTTGACTTGTTACAACTCCCAATGAGTCATCAGGGATCAGGATACGTCTTAGTGTGTGTGGATCATTTTTCCAGGTTCGTGGTCTTGGTCCCACTAAAAAGCAAAACGGCCGAAGCAGTAGCCTATGCATTAGTGATGAATCTCATATGTCCATATACTACGCCTAAAGTTCTACTCTCTGATAATGGAACAGAGTTCAAGAATGAGCTAATAGAGCATATATGTTTACAATATGGAATTAAACAAACTTTTGTGACAGCTTATCATCCACAGGCTAATGGCCTTGTTGAAAGAACCAATCGTAAAATCCTAGAAATACTGCGTCCAATTGTTAGTGGTTTTCAATACGCATGGGAGGATTGGTTACCGCAGGTTGCAGCGTCGATTAATGGGTCAGTTAATAGCTCTACGGGCAAAACACCCTACTATATTGTCTATGGCACAGATAAACGTCTGCCTTACGACATCCTTACAGAGGCGCCATACCCGGTATATAATACGGATGATTTTGCGGCAAAACAAATTCATGTCTTTACAGAAATTCATAACCAAGTACGATCACAGCTAGCGGCGTCACGCGCCGAAATGATCATCAAACAACATAAACATGCTAAACCTATCGCACTGAACGTTGGGGACGCTGTTATGTTACGGGAACCTGAAAGGAACTCCAAACTTTCGGCGAAATTTTCTGGTCCATTCCGCATAATCTCAAAAGAAGCAGGCAACAAATTCAAAATATAGAAGCCTAATGCACAGATCGCAGATGTCGTGCACGCGGATCGTCTGAAGAAGACCCAGATAAATGTCTTACCTCAAGTTGATGATAATGTGATTGATACATCCTTACAGACTGTTCAGAAGCAAAATGTCCCAAATGACTATTGTATGAAACTACGTTCTGCGAGTAGAAGTTAACTCGTACTTTCGCGTCAGATGGAAAACGTCGACGGCCAACTACAATCAGCATTGGACATTCTTCATGGTCTCAGCACAGCTTCGATGAATTCGACAATAGTTTCATGAACGTTGTCGTTCAAGCTGTATCTCAACAGAATCGTGTTATTTCTCAAACCTTTCACGCGATTACTGCTCTAGAATCAAAGGTTAATGCAATCATAATGGAGTCTAACCAAGTTTCGAGGATTGTTACTAGGTTACAGAAAGCAATCCCGACGTTAGAATGGCTCCTTTACTTCACAGAATATTTGCATGCTGCTGAAATTTCAGTTCATAAAATTGTAACCTCTAAAAATGAACTAATAGACAGCATTGTAGATGCCGGGATAGGACGTGTGGACGCGAAGCTTGTGCCTGTGCAGACGCTTCTTGAAGCTTTAAAAATAGCCAAGTTGCAGTATCATTTAACTCCTATTTTCAATGACAATGAGGTTCAATATTATTACCCGCTGTTGGAGTCAACCCTCACGCACAATGCAATTCTGATCCACATTCCTATGCGAGGGCAACATGAGTTTAATGCATGGCATTTAGAACCCTTCCCCTGGTTTGTGAACGACACACTGTATACCCTAGATAGGCCTAAAGAACTTTTCTTAGTAGATGAAGAATATTCATTGTTATCAATAGAGGATTCTGAGGTACTGTCACGGTGTAAGTCGTCTTATCTACACCTACACGTATGTCCAGCCTACATTGTTTGCATTTATTCCTGCTGCAGATGGAATATGTGAATTGGCAGTCATACAACCAAATGTACGCACAGCGTTAGCGCAATGCAGTTATAGGCCAGTTAGTCTAAAGACTGTGTTCCACGCTCACCTTCACAATGTGCAGTATTTGTTCTTTCCAAATCTCACTACTGTAATTTTAAAATGCCAAAATGGTGTTAAGCAGCTAGTTGTGAAAGGGCATTACAAGGCTCCTGATTACTGTGAAATCACTTGTAGTACATTACGGACCTTGCCTACTCATCAGCATTTTGCGTTAAATCGAAAACTCAAGTCTGCTTTAATTCCACTTCCTGTAATGAATTTTACTATCAAGGATATTCAAATAGTATCAGAGAAATTAAAAGTGTTAGCTTTCTTGAACGAGACACATTTTGCTGATTTGAATAATAACTTGCCATTTTACCTGTCACGGGAATTTGCACTACCAAGTCTTACGATTCCCTCTATTCTGTTAATTTTGGCAATAATGTTCCTATTCTGTTATTACCGGCAGTATGGTCCAAATTCAACATTGTTCATAATATACTAACCCGTACGACACAAAAGTCTAGGTCCCCTGTAGTAGAGAATACCCCTACAGTAATTTCCCCAGCTTAGTGTCTACATATCTGTGTATAACATGGTTAGGGTTGTCTAGGATGTACTGTACTCTGTGAGTTATTTAGGCCTCACGGAGCTCGGCTGGTAGGTGACCGAGCGATGTAATAGGCCCCTGTCTCATCAACAGAACGTATTATATAAATGGGTCAATACATCTGATATTATATTCAGATTCACCACCCTGTAACTTTCCACTGTCTATGAGTAAGACATGAGATTGACACGTGAGCGGGCAACTTACCCAAGAGGGCGAGACCCATAGCTCAGCATTTCTGTAAGCACGCACTGCGATGCCCCTAAGCTTCAGTAGCTCACCTCAACTCATATCGAAAGGACGTGACCAAACGTTTATCATACATAAACGCCGTCCCTTTCTCATTCACTCCTAGACAGTGAGACTTACGGTTGATATACACTCAGGAATTATATATACAACCTTTTATAATAAAACAAAGGAACTACCGTTTGGGTTTCGTTACTTAAAACCCAAATATAAATATGTGTGAACGGACTGGTTAATTGGACAAGCAGCCGATTCATCATCCTGTGAGCGGTAGCGCAAAAGGATTACAGAGTAGGGTTTACAAAGGGTCATAATAATTAACCCCGGTTGTCAGGATATTATGGCACTGAAAGTTACACAGTATTTCATTTACATTATTTGTTTAGTTCTATACATAAAGGGTAACTTATTCACAAATGCGTGAGAACAGGCGTGTGAGGCAGTATGTCTGGCCTCACACTTTGTTATTCACATTTACGTGGGAGGTATTCAAGCACATTGCGTATTTGGTTCTGTACATGAGAACTGATATAGTTACTAAGTGCAAAAAAGTGGATACAATCTTAATATGTCGGCTATCTTGCCATTAGAGATGAAGTGTTGTGCCATTTCACACACAGTGTGCTTGGACCTGTCCCTAAAAGGTTCTATCTTCACACAGTCGAGGACGTAGTGTTCAAGTGTGTGGCTATATGTATGGCCACACACTTTACATTTAGTTTTGTTTACATCTGCTTGAGGAACATACTGCCAGAGGTACTTATATCCTAACCTTAATCTAGCGGTTACAACATCTTGTAATCTAGCGATATTGTTACTTGCTCCATATACATGTTTCACTTGATACATCTCATCATGATAAACTATGGATCGACTAGTGCCTGTTTGCACTTGTCTACTTGCGTCAAACTCATCAATAAGTTCTTTCCTAATTACAGTTTTAAGGGTTCTTTTTGACAGACCCAAATTGTATTCAACGGTGTCTCTGTTAGACGCAAGTTTGGCGAGGGCATCAACTCTGTCATGTTTTATGAGGCCTATGTGAGAGGGGATCCACAACAGTTTGACCCTGACACCCCGGTCAACAAGGCACGCATATTTGTGTCTGGCTTCAGAGACAAGATCGTGACAACCTGAGTCGAGGGTACCAAGGGCAAGTAGTGAGGATAGAGAGTCAGTGATGATGAGACTGTCAGTAACAGTGGTTTCAATGAATTGAATAGCTGTGAGTATGGCAACTAATTCAGTTTGTAGAGTGGATGCCCAGTTGTTAATTCTAACTCCTTTCTCAATTATATTACCGTCAGGTTGAGTCACAACAATAGCACTTCCAGCCCTCCCACAGGCGGTGTTTAGAGATCCATCAGTGTAGATGGTCTGTGTGATATTATCATCAGTCTGTAGAGTGTGTATGTGTTCAAGGGCTCTCAATTTGGCAGTGTGTTGGAGATAAATGCTTTGTATAATTAATTTTTTAGGCGGATACGTCGGTATTGTGATATCGAAGGGAACTGTCCGCCAGGGTGGCAGGAAGCGCTGTGGTGTCTCAACTTTGTACAGGTGGTCTAGTCCAAATATCTTCATATGTGTAGCTGTAGTTTGGATCCATTTAGACTCAGTAGTCCCATGGTTCATACATTCTAGCAATTTTAAGGAAACAATGTTATCAGGATCACCACGCAGAAGCCTCAGGGCTATCATGAGGTTGACTTCAATTATTCTATCTTTAACACTGGGTATACCTAGTTCTTTCCTCATATTAAGTACTTTAGTGCTCATGGGACATCCTAGGATAATTCTGAGGGCTTTATTTTGCATTTTCTCGAGCTTGTCAACGCCTTTCCCGTCACGAATGACCAGGGCTGGTGCGTGGTAATCTATCAGAGATCTTATATAGCCTAGGTACATTGTTTTAACAATTCTAATATTAGCACCATAGTGCGGGCTGTACCCCGCTACACTTCTAAGAGGTCTCAGTCTGTCAGTACATTGGCGGGTTAGCTGTTGTATGGCAGGTAGGGTACAAGGGACGGAAACACCAAGATATTTAAAAGAAGAAACATAGTCAATAGTGTTGTTACCTATCTTGAACTTGGCGGGGCCGCGTTTGCGGTTACCAGCTTGTTTGTTGAACACCTTAGTTTTGTCAGTGGAGATAATAAGACCGAGGTGTTCACAGGCTGCGTATACATGGTTCAGGGTGGTTTGCATTTCACGATGAGTTTTAGTATGTATAAGAATATCATCAGCATAGCTGATTGAGATATTGCTGGGGTTGTCTGGTATTAAATTTAATAATGCATTCATAAGAACATTGAACAAAGTGGGGCTAAGTACTCCACCTTGAGGGGTACCAAGTTGCATATCTTTAACTTCACTTTTGTAACCCTGAAACAGTGCAGCAGCCCTTCTGTTGGTTAGGTAACCACTTATCCAGTGTAACAGCCTACCTCCTATATCCATTTTGGCTAGTTCGTACAATATCAGTTGCCTATTGGCAATATCAAATGCAGCTTTTAGGAAGAGCTACACCCGCCACCTGGTGTTGGCCGTGTCTGGTGACCATCATATTAACAAGGCCGCTCTCTCGTGCCTTGTCCACACGCCACCCCCCACCTCCATATTGTACCGTTTTGTCCTTTATTAACGGTGGTGTTACTACAGGCAGCGTGGTGTGGGGGGAGGGCCGCTGCTTCACATTGTTCAGTCTTTGACGTGTAACACAAAACGTGAGATGTTGTGGTCCTTCACTACCTCACAACACACACACATCTCCTAGTTACCACATGCTGTTGTTATTAAAGCTCCACCAATGGGTACGCGTCGCTGTCTCGTCCTTTGCTCCGCCGACCATTACAGTGTGTAGCTGTAGGACTCGCCGCCGTGTTTGTTTCATGTAGCGACACTAAACTCCCGGAAATTTGTAGGTGTTAAGCTGGAGCGTTTGAGCTGTTGTTGTCGTCACCTTGTTGATGTTTTGTAGGTCCGTGTTGGCTGAGGATTGTTGTTAGTGTTTCTTAAGGCATTAATAAACTAGTCATGAGGTTCTATAGGAATTATATCCTGCTGTTCTTTTTGTTCTTGTTCTTTTTATTGTTGTTGTTGTTCTTCAGTTGCATAATTCGAGTTGTGATTATCAGTAGAAGTTTGACGGGCTGGATTCTCTTATCGTTTCTTTAATTCATAAACAAGAACCGTAAACACAAGAGCAAAACAAAGACATAACCAATGAACTAAAAACAAATATATTGAAGGTTTAAATTTCTGGGATAGATTTAAATAGATCTTGGGTATATTTTCTCGTTCTTGGAGGTCAGGCCAGGCCACGTCAGGTCATGTCATGTTAGGTGTACCGAATACGCTAGCAGGGGTGGTCAGATGCCTTGGGAATACTGCAGAGTAATTGAGGTCAGGTCAGGTGGCCTCAATACCTGCTTCAAGGTGTAATAGAGGTGAAAAATAATGGGTTTCTTGATTGGATCTGGTTAAGTCAGGTCAGGTAAAGTCAGATACAGAGGCTGGGTGTATGACTGTGGGTTGGTGGGTGTATGACTGTGGGTTGGTGGGTGTATGACTGTGCGTTGATGGGTGTATGACTGTGGGTTGGTGGGTGTATGACCGTGGGTTGATGGGTGTATGACTGTGGGTTGGTGGGAGTATGACTGTGGGTTGATGGGTGTTTGACTGCGGGTTGGTGGGTGTATGACTGTGGGTTGGTGGGTGTATGACTGTGGGTTGGTGGTGTATGACTGTGGGTTGATGGGTGTATGACTGCGGGTTGGTGGGTGTATGACTGCGGGTTGGTGGGTGTATGACTGTGGGTTGGTGGGTGTATGACTGTGGGTTGGTGGTTGTATGACTGTGGGTTGGTGGGTGTATGACTGTGGGTTGGTGGGTGTATGACTGTAGGTTGATGGGTGTATGACTGGGTTGGTGGGTGTATGACTGTGGGTTGGTGGCTGTTTGACTGTGGGTTGGTGGGTGTATGACTGTGGGTTGATGGGTGTATGACTGTGGGTTGATGGGTGTATGACAGTGGGTTGGTGGCTGTATGACTGTGGGTTGGTGGGTGTATGACTGTGGGTTGGTGGGTGTATGACTGTAGGTTGATGGGTGTATGACTGGGTTGGTGGGTGTATGACTGTGGGTTGGTGGCTGTTTGACTGTGGGTTGGTGGGTGTATGACTGTGGGTTGATGGGTGTATGACTGTGGGTTGATGGGTGTATGACTGTGGTGACAAGGATTATTTGAGCTTGACAAAATTTAGATAGATAGCAGCATGGTTTAGTCGTGTTCATTTTAGTTTAAATTGTGTTTGGGTTAGGTTGGGTCATGTCAGGTACAGAGTTTGGCCAGGGTCCTTTATTCAAGCTGTCAGGGTTAAACTTCCTTCCTAGAAAGATGAACACACGAACCTACGGACGACACACGAACACAATAACACATGATCATACACGGAAACGAACACACGAATGGACATACTCAGGATATCAGGGAATAAATATAAAATTATAAAAATGCATAAAATGTCTTTGACGGATAAACAACTTTGTAATGTTAGAATCGATATTACTGATATTATAGAAAATCAAACTAACTTCCTTTAAACACTCTTGGCTCTTCCTGTGTATAAGAAGAGTTTAATCTGGTATATTTTTTTTCTAGTATTTGGTGTTATCAGGGGAAGAGATTGTGTCGTTTGTGGTCTGTCATTCAAGGTTGTTTAGTGTTTGAAGCTCGTTAATTCATTATGCTTGTAGCCCCCATCTCTGCATACAACCCTGGTGCTTCTTGCTGTTGATACTCCCACGAAAATAAATTGTCAGATTAACGAAACGAAGATTAAAAAATTTTGTTTTAATTCACGGATTAACCATACTTCACCCAATCTAACTTAACCTATCCTATCCTAACCTAACCTAACCTAATCTAATCATAATTGTGCTTTAAAAAAGGTTTAGAGGCATAGGTAACAAGCTAGTCCTTTAACGGGAGAACACAAGGCTTCCCAGCCCTCACCTGATGAAATAGAATCACTATACCCAACCTGATCTAATTAAGGACACGTTAGGCTTTGTAAGATAGTTTAGTTTGAAGTGTTGTGAATCTCCGTGGGTGTTATAGATTCACTTGGTATACTACATGTGTAGAGTCAGGATATATACAATGTGTGTTGATTTTTCTACCCGTGTGTTAAATATTTTTTTTGTGTGGGGAGAAGTCATTGTGGTTCATAACTTTTATTTATTTCACTGTTTTAGTCCACCTTACCTAAGAGTGGAATGAGATAAATAGAATTGGTGGAGTGGAATGTCTGTATAATTGATGTCAGGATTCAACTCTGCCCTGGACGACACAGGATTGATCGTCACTGGTGTTGTAAGACTGTACAGAAAACCGCCTCTTGTGTTGTTCCCACGTATTAAAGAGCGATGAAGGTAAACTGAACAAGCACGCTGGGCAATGCTCGTTGTTGTAGTGGAATACAAACGAAACCCAGTCAGTTGAGGGTGTAAATCTTCGCCTGCCTCTGGAATGCACTACACACGCTATGCCAAAACTGAGATATACTCGGCATGTCAACACTGAGACACACATGCTATGCTAACAAACATATACTCACATAAACTATGCCAATATTAAGACACATACACTATGCGAAACACCGGCTGTGCCTAAACTAATGATTCCCCGCTCTACATGAACGCTGAGATAACAAGTTGACTTTTTTTTATCGAGGAGGAGCCAAAGTCTTTCACGATAGTCACCGTCTTAGCTAAACTTGTTAACATGGTTAGCAACTTCTGGAAACATCTCGCTTAACCGAGTTATCAAGTTGTGAATAAGCTGACTCACAAAGGAGAAGTATTCCTAGACGAATTAATCTTACCAGCTTACAAGCTCTTTATCAATTAATGACAAGCGTTACACCTGTCCTCCATTCTAGGCCACGCCTCTCACCCCCCCCCCCTCCCCTTAAGTCAATAGCCTTCAAAAGCAGTGAAAGACGAAATTGGTTCTTATAATCATGACTGCTTTCTCGGGACATTGTGTATACAACACACTCTAAACTAAGCTTAGGTACCTTCTTAACCCCTCATAATCCGCCCATGGAAAGTCTGGGACTCTGACCATATTTTCATTATTTTTCCTTTCCAAATTTAGGGTAAACCTGATTTCTCTGTGATCACTGTTCCCAAGTTCTTCCCCTATTGTGATATCTCTGATAATATTTTCTTTATTTGTTCATACTAGGTCTAATATATTGTCACCTCTAGTAGGTTCTGTAATTAGTTTATTCAAAAAATTGTCCTGTACTGCGTCTAGGAAGTCTTCAGATTCATAGTCACCTACAATGTTGTCCCAGTCAATATTTCTGAAGTTGAAATCCCCCATAATGCATAGGTTGTTGTATATTGCTGCCCTACTCATTTCCTGCCATATGGGCTGAGTTGCTTCTTTCCCAAGACTTGGGGGCCGGTAAATCACTCCCATAATTAGTTTTCGCTTCTTTCTGCCATTTCTACCCATACAGACTCAGTTCCTATTTCACCCTTTATTGTATTATTAATGCACCATTTTAATGTATCTCTGACGAAGAGTGCAACTCCTCCCCCCTTCCTACCTTCCCTTTCCTTGTGAAAAAGGTTGTACCCTTCTTTGTGTTACTCAGATAAAAAGTTCTTGCTCGCCAGATTCATCCAGGTTTAGGTGGCTACTATGACGTCTACATTCTCAGTACATACAACCGCTCTCAGCAAGTCTATTTTATTTCTAATGCTCCCCTCTATCTACTGGCGAAACTTCCCCTTCAGAGTGACAATTTCACGCTCCAGACAAGTGTACCCCGTCACGACTGTACAGGTAGTCGTTGCCGTAGAATCGTCGCCAGTTATCAATGAACGCCCAACCATTGCTTACACAATGTTTTTTTTATTCCAGTCGGCAATTTATAGCAATTGCCTTGGACAGCCTTTCACCGCCAACTCCTCTTCTAGACGAGACACCACATACTATTGGGTTCCCTACCCTATCACTAATCTTCCCTAATGCCTCCCTATACCTGCTGAAAAGTTCCTCACTCCTAACCTTTCCTTTGTCGTTGCCTCCTACTCTAAGACACACTACCGGATTGGTACTTCCCTGACAAGACTCTATCTATCCTCTCAGCTACATGCCCTATCCCAGCCACAGGAGAACACACCTAAGTCCTACGTTTCCTATCTCTTGCACAAAAAGTCTAATCTAAGAACCTCACCTAATGTCTACATTATTAATATAATGAGCACAACAGGGAGGAAAGGTTATCCTGTAGGCAATTGTACATAGTTACAATTCTCTCTCTCTCTCTCTCTCTCTCTCTCTCTCTCTCTCTCTCTCTCTCTCTCTCTCTCTCTCTCTCTCTCTCTCTCTCTCTTTCTCTCTCTCTCTGTGCCCTATTGGACATAGGAACATTAATAGTAGCAGACAAGTCAGAGGAAGAGAGACCAGTTCTGATCACTGTGGATTTACAACGTGAACTGGATGATGTAAGGAGGGAGAGAGATGTTCCTCTCACTGAGAAAAAAAAAGGATGGGAGAAGGAGAGGATTTATTTGCAAGACCAAAGAGAAAATACTTTTATCAAGGCTACTGCTGCGACTAATGATGTTTTTAGTAGTTTTTTCTCTTCCCAAGTGATTTTGTTCTCAACTGGTGTCCCTGTAATATACTGGTCTGAGGAGGATATCAGTCGAGTACTGACCTTTCGCAGCTTAAGCCCGAAAGCTTATCACTACTTGCCTGATAAAAGTCAATTTCGTTTCCCATCTATCAGTACACTGCATCGTTGGATTCTCAGCTCAATGTGGAACCAGGTGTTTTGCATGCACTTCTGCAACTGTTGTACCATAAATGTGAGTCTATGGATGACTGTAAACGTCTACGTGTTTAAACTTTTGATGAAACAAGTGTCAGTGAAGGTAACACTTGTCTTGTGAGGTCATAATTCCTGTCACATCACTCACACCTGGAGGCAAAGGCAGCACCTATGATCACCTGCTCTAACTGCCCCCCCCCCCACCACCCATAATCTGATAATCTGTTGTCAGTGGCTGTAACACTTATCATATGAAGGGAGGAAAAGAACTCCTGTAGGCAACTGTATATATAGTCATCATTACCCTATCTTAAGCTGCAGTTATTTAAATACAAGACTATCACTGAAATACATTGTTTTTCTTTTAACCTTTCCTTCTGTGTATCACCCACCACACTGACTGGTGTCCTTAGCTAAAGTTATATGCAAGATTAAACTCTCTATTAGTATTATTTTCTATGTGAGATACTGAGATAACAAAGTACAGTATATAGAACCATAAAATGTTCTGTTTATAAGAGGTGAGAGGTAGGCGAGGAAGTCTGCCTGCTGACGTCAGCAAAGCTCCACCCACCTTGGCCTAGGCTAGCCTAGTCTAACCTGACCTAACCTAACCTAACCTAACCTTTGTAAAACAAGTCTAGCCTAGCCTAGCCTAGCCTAGCCTAGCCTAACCTGACCTTATCTAACCAAAACTAACCTAACCTTGATCTGATCTGATCTGATCTAATATAGTGATTAGTTTTAATCAGATTGTTATACGTCTTTTTGATCAGTCAAAGTTTCTTTCATCTTACTCTTCATTTTTTCTCTGTTGTTCATCTTTGTTATATTGTTTTCTTTATGCTTTCTTTTCTTTCCCTCCTCCTCCTCTTCTTATTCCTCTATTGTTCATTAAGAAATCAGGATAACTGTTAAGATTTGTTGACCAATTTTCTCTACATTTTCATTAAGAGATTACTTATTAAAACAACATTATCTGTATTTATATTATCTGAAGAGGAGTCCCGGCCACAACAAACGCCCCCCACACTAACATAATGAAACACTCCAGTAAATTATGTAAATATTCAAAGGATTTGGATTTAATTGTAGTTTGTTTAATTTTAGGAACATTTCATTAGTGTTAACGGGAGGCAGGTAATGGCTATTATTAAAAAGCTTCCCTTATAATGACTCCGGTCCCTCCAGCCAGACTTATACTAGCGTCTAAAGCCAAGGTGTGGTAGAGTCAAGGTTACCCACTGAAAAGTTTATTTGGATAAGTTCGGTGTGATTCTATTAGGTTTAGCTCCATTAGGCGGTGTAAGGTTACCTGGAGTGGATGATTATGTGTTGGGTGGGGCGGAGAGGAGTCACACCAGGTTAGTTAGACTCCAGTTAGTGTGTATTTTATCCCTTTAACTCTCAAAGGAAAATTAAATAGATTAGTTGTTTTATAAGATAATTATTTAATTTTAATTCATCGGTTTATACTTTCATGATGTTACGTAAGTCTATAAATTCACTTAATTATTTTAATGGCAGGATAATAAAAAGATACCTGCTGTAATTACCGTGTTGGAAACTACAATTAGACAACCAAAACAGCATCATCGGCCATTACAGAGCGTTATTTTGTATAATGTAAGCACTTAAGTCAGTGGCCTAAAGCCTCAGGGCTGCTGTGTGAAGTGGTTCAGT
>NW_024720697.1:0-11280 GCF_018991925.1 Homarus americanus
AAGGTTCCTGCTTATCATTACTCCTAAATCTCTCTCGCAGTCGGATTTCTCTATGGCATCGTTGTTCATCTGGTATCTGGTTTCCCTGTTTACATCTCCTATACTGAGCACTTTACATTTGTCGACGTTGAATTTCATCTGCCATTTTTCAGACCATTCGAAAAATTTGTTTAAATCTTCCTGTAGTTTTGCCGAGTCCTCGTCAGATTTAATAACACGTCCTATTTTAGTGTCATCAGCAAATTTACTATGTCGTTTATGTATATAATAAATAATAGTGGTCCAAGTACTGAGCCTTGGGGAACTCCACTTGTGACGTTGCTCCAATGGGACTTAGTGCCGTTAATGCTCACTCGCTGTTTCCTGTCCTGTAACCACGCCCTAATCCATTTAAGGATGTCACCTTTGATGCCATGAGCTTCTACCTTTCTAATTAGTCTTTCGTGGGGGATTCTGTCGAAGGCATTGCTAAAGTCGAGATAAACTACATCATAATTGTGCCCCTCGTCCACCGATTCGAAAACTGATGAAAAGAATGTTAATAGATTAGTTAGGCAAGAACGTCCGCTTGTGAAGCCATGCTGGGAATCATTGATCAATCGGTGCTTCTCCAGGTGATTTCGAATAGAGTTTGAAATGATTGCTTCCAGTAATTTGCCTACTATTGATGTTAGACTGATTGGGCGGTAGTTAGAGGATAGTGATCTATCCCCCTTCTTGAAAATCGGTATTACATTCGCTATCCTCCAGGATTCTGGTACTACACCTGTTTTTAATGACATGTTAAACAACTTTGCTAAGGGCATACTAAGCTCTTCCTTACATTCCTTTAATACTCTGGCAAATATCTCATCGGGACCAGGTGACTTATTAGGCTTTAGTTTGTCTATTTGCTTACTAACATCGTTACTAGTCACTACTATCTCACTTAATTTGTTTTCTTCACTATCTCTGAATAGAGTCGGTTCCTCGGGTATTCCCTGGACATGCTGGATAATATACCATCTACTTAAGGAGGTGATGTAGGTAAGGTAGATTGATATTTTAACATTAATTTACTCAGTTTTTTCTTAGTATCGGATTTTTTTTTTAGTTTTTTATTCTGACAATTTATAATGCAAGCAGCGTTCACATGTTGTCAACCGCCCCCAAGTGTACAAGAAGTTTGGACTGTAACTGTACCGTCAATAAGTGGCTGTAACTGCACCGTCAATAAGTGGCTGTAACTGTACCGTCAATAAATGGCTGTAACTGTACCGTCAATAAGTGGCTCTGTATTCTGAACACGGGGATCTCTACAGTATAACCTACGAGTATAACTGTGGTGAAAGAACTGCTTCCCCGCATTATGTTGAGGAAGATTCGTATACAAACTTTTTGCCCTGACTTCGTAGTAAAAAAAATCTTAGGCAAAATATATTGAATTTATTTTTAATGTTTATTTATTTATTGTTGTCGTTGGTGTTTTTTTTTTTTTACCGGGATGTGTGTTATATTCACGAAAATGGAGTCAAGACAAATGTTGGACACGTTGATGTGAAGTAACACAGTAAATGATGTTGTTTGTGTTGCTGTGTTATTTATTTATTGTGTTTCTTATTCTTTTCTGTTTATTTTGTTTTATTTAGTTTTATTGTAGTAATTGTTATTCTTTTTTTTATTCTTACTTATTTTCATTTTACTGTTTATTCGTTTTCTTATTTTCATTTTATTGTTCAATAATTTTCCATTCATTCTTATTTATTTATCGCGTTGGTGTATTTCATTTATTTGCTATTCTCTTAGGTATTTCACATTTGCATTAATTAATCTTCAAATCATTGGTTGCTATTTTTATCATACTAGTTTAATGTTCACCTCAGCAGTCAACTGGCTTATGTCTAAACAATGTCTACCACTGTTTTAGCCAGACTTAGTTATGAGACTTGTAATTCAGTATCCATTACGTACCGTTTATCAGTGTAATTTGTGGTAATGGACTGCCCAATGTAATTATATATATTGTCTTACTGAAAAAAATGCGGTGTAACCAAGATTAAGTTTTATAGAGTTTGTATTTAAGGATTATTCTCCTATATTTCTCTTAGATTCTGAATATATTTTTGTTTTATTATTTCAGTGTATTGTAATGTGTAGTTAGTTACACTATAGATATATAATAATTGCTTTAAGTTTGGTTGGGAGTGTGGAAGGTGTTGTGGTGTGTGATGTACAGGTGTGTACAGGTGGTGGTTACACCTGACTTCGAGGCAGGTGTGTATAGGTGCCAGATACACCTATGGTTACAACACAGGTGTATCCGGCAGCAGTAGTAACAAAGGGGCTATATGGGCTCCGGCGGCCATGTCGTGACACCGGCCGGCAGAATCCCCCGGTGAAAAAGGGAAACAAGATGGCCGTCCCCCATTCAATATGTAAACAACTCGACCTGAAATGTTGTTTATTGGACATTTTTCTCATTAGGGAGTCGAACCCTTGTTTTGAGTTGGTGTTCAACTACCGTGGCTGACGGCCATCACCTGTGATTCAACTGGTAGAATTAAGTGTAATAATAATAATAATAATAATAATAATAATAATAATAATAATAATAATAATCGGTTTATTGAAAGAGCTTGGCAGCCAGAAGGCTGAAAATATACAGTTACATATTTGGGGAATGGGTTTCGAATTACAAATAATATACAAGTAACATAAGTGATACAAATAAGATATATAATAACTAGATGGGGAAAAGCTCAAACTACAGTGCATTTCAACATAGTGACAGTGCAAGAAGTAGTATTTACTGGGAGTGAATACACTGGTTTATTACAAGTTATTGATAATTTTTACAATGGTTGGGACTGGGCTGTTCTTATAGCGATCAGTTCGTGCACTTATGGGCTGGATGCGGTTGTGGTGTCAAACAGCAATTCTCGGGCTAGGGATCTCAGGTGGTAGTAGGAGCCGGTGTCGAGGATGGTGTAGAAGCTTCTTAGCAAATTTGCAGATGTGGTCGTGGTGATGGTCAGTGAGAGTCGAAAGGGTCAGTGTGTTGAGCGCTTCTTGATATGTGGAGTAGGAAGGGGAGAGAATAATCTTGCATGCCCTCTTTTGCACTTTTACTAGGTGGGCATCTTATCAAATGAACCCCTGTCCTAATGGGCCCTAGTCCTAATGGGCCCCAGTCCTATTGGGTCCCAGTTTTAATGGGCCCCAATTCTAATTGGTCACATTTCCAATGGTTCTCAGTCCTAATGAGCCTCAGTCCAAAGATACCACAGGCCTAATGGTTCCAGTCTTAATAGACCTCAGTCTTAATGAGTCCCAATCCTGACGGCTCTCAATACTAATGGGCCTCAGTCCTAATAGTTTAAGGTTGGGACCCATTAAGACTGGCTTCTATTTACCTTACAAGCACTGTGTTCTACCGTGTCATCCCGTGTGTGTGTGATTTCCCGTGTCAGGTGGTATAATACGCAGGTGAGTGGCTGCCAGGTAGGGTGGGTGAGGGTGGGCACCTTGATGCAGGGGAACGTGAGTTCCTGATGCTGATTCACACCAGTGTCATGATGAGGTAATCTTATCACCTTATTAGTGTACGATGAGTGGGTGGGCGTGGTGTGGAGGGGTGGGGGCGCGTAAGGGGTAGGCAGCAAGGGGCGTGGTGTATGGTGGGGGGAGGGTAAGGGGCGTGTAGGGGTAGCTAAGTGGGCGTGTTGAGTTGGGCAAGAGGGAGGCGTGGTGGGTGTAGGGGCGTGTATAGGAGGCGGGAAGTGGTGATGGCGCGCGCCACTAATCACTCTGACCTTACTGAACACAACCCATTATACAGCATAATTAGTGTTGCTTCCATCAGCCTCACACAGTCAAACACACTATTTACATTTTCTCTTCACATATATTTTATTTTATTCGTTTCAAGTGGGACTCGAATTTCAGCCTTGGAGTCGAAGAGGAATTTTTTTAGGAGAAGTTGAAAAGAAATCGTGTTTAGTTGAAGACGAATGTGTTCTTATATAAAAGTGAAGGAATTAACCAGACGTGTTTGATTGTTTGGGAGTCTCTATCTCTCACACTCGAGTCCAAGATGTCCCCCTTGAGGACGGTGTTCGTGTAGCGTCGTCAAACTCGCTCTTGGTTTTTATTCAGCAGGAAGAGCTACACCCGCCACCTGGTGTTGGCCGTGTCTGGTGACCATCATATTAACAAGGCCGCTCTCTCGTGCCTTGTCCACACGCCACCCCCCACCTCCATATTGTACCGTTTTGTCCTTTATTAACGGTGGTGTTACTACAGGCAGCGTGGTGTGGGGGGAGGGCCGCTGCTTCACATTGTTCAGTCTTTGACGTGTAACACAAAACGTGAGATGTTGTGGTCCTTCACTACCTCACAACACACACACATCTCCTAGTTACCACATGCTGTTGTTATTAAAGCTCCACCAATGAGTACGCGTCGCTGTCTCGTCCTTTGCTCCGCCGACCATTACAGTGTGTAGCTGTAGGACTCGCCGCCGTGTTTGTTTCATGTAGCGACAATAAACTCCCGGAAATAGAATCACTATACCCAACCTGATCTAATTAAGGACACGTTAGGCTTTGTAAGATAGTTTAGTTTGAAGTGTTGTGAATCTCCGTGGGTGTTATAGATTCACTTGGTATACTACATGTGTAAAGTCAGGATATATACAATGTGTGTTGATTTTTCTACCCGTGTGTTAAATATTTTTGTGGGGAGGGGGAGGTATTTTCCTGTCGGTTTCCACTCTAGCTTTCCACCAATGTTATTTCACCCTTCTAGATTTCTATACCCTTTGATCCACCTTACCTAAGAGTGGAATGAGATAAATAGAATTGGTGGAGTGGAATGTCTGTATAATTGATGTCAGGATCCAACTCTGCCCTGGACGACACAGGATTGATCGTCACTGGTGTTGTAAGACTGTACAGAAAACCGCCTCTTGTGTTGTTCCCACGTATTAAAGAGCGATGAAGGTAAACTGAACAAGCACGCTGGGCAATGCTCGTTGTTGTAGTGGAATACACACGAAACCCAGTCAGTTGAGGGTGTAAATCTTCGCCTGCCTCTGGAATGCACTACACACGCTATGCCAAAACTGAGATATACTCGGCATGTCAACACTGAGACACACATGCTATGCTAACAAACATATACTCACATAAACTATGCCAATATTAAGACACATACACTATGCGAAACACCGGCTGTGCCTAAACTAATGATTCCCCGCTCTACATGAACGCTGAGATAACAAGTTGACTTTTTTTATCGAGGAGGAGCCAAAGTCTTTCACGATAGTCACCGTCTTAGCTAAACTTGTTAACATGGTTAGCAACTTCTGGAAACATCTCGCTTAACCGAGTTATCAAGTTGTGAATAAGCTGACTCACAAAGGAGAAGTATTCCTCGACGAATTAATCTTACCAGCTTACAAGCTCTTTATTAATTAATGACAAGCGTTACACCTGTCCGCCATTCTAGGCCACGCCTCTCACCCCCCCCTCCCCTTAAGTCAATAGCCTTCAAAAGCAGTGAAAGACGAAATTGGTTCTTATAATCATGACTGCTTTCTCGGGACATTGTGTATACAACACACTCTAAACTAAGCCTAGGTACCTTCTTAACCCCTCATAATCCGCCGATGGAAAGTCTGGGACTCTGACCATATTTTCATTATTTTTCCTTTCCAAATTTAGGGTAAACCTGATTTCTCTGTGATCACTGTTCCCAAGTTCTTCCCCTATTGTGATATCTCTGATAATATTTTCTTTATTTGTTCATACTAGGTCTAATATATTGTCACCTCTAGTAGGTTCTGTAATTAGTTGATTCAAAAAATTGTCCTGTACTGCGTCTAGGAAGTCTTCAGATTCATAGTCACCTACAATGTTGTCCCAGTCAATATTTCTGAAGTTGAAATCCCCCATAATGCATAGGTTGTTGTATATTGCTGCCCTACTCATTTCCTGCCATATGGGCTGAGTTGCTTCTTTCCCAAGACTTGGGGGCCGGTAAATCACTCCCATAATTAGTTTTCGCTTCTTTCTGCCATTTCTACCCATACAGACTCAGTTCCTATTTCACCCTTTATTGTATTATTAATGCACCATTTTAATGTATCTCTGACGAAGAGTGCAACTCCTCCCCCCTTCCTACCTTCCCTGTCCTTGTGAAAAAGGTTGTACCCTTCTTTGTGTTACTCAGATAAAAAGTTCTTGCTCGCCAGATTCATCCAGGTTTAGGTGGCTACTATGACGTCTACATTCTCAGTACATACAACCGCTCTCAGCAAGTCTATTTTATTTCTAATGCTCCTACTGTTTGTATAGTACACATTTAAACCTACCCTTCCCTGGTCCTGTTTTACCCCTTGTTCTGAGTAACCAATTATACTCCCCTCTATCTACTGGCGAAACTTCCCCTTCGGAGTGACAATTTCACGCTCCAGACAAGTGTACCCCGTCACGACTGTACAGGTAGTCGTTGCCGTAGAATCGTCGCCAGTTATCAATGAACGCCCAACCATTGCTTACACAATGTTTTTTTTATTCCAGTCGGCAATTTATAGCAATTGCCTTGGACAGCCTTTCACCGCCAACTCCTCTTCTAGACGAGACACCACATACTATTGGGTTCCCTACCCTATCACTAATCTTCCCTAATGCCTCCCTATACCTGCTGAAAAGTTCCTCACTCCTAACCTTTCCTATGTCGTTGCCTCCTACTCTAAGACACACTACCGGATTGGTACTTCCCCTGACAAGACTCTATCTATCCTCTCAGTGAGTAGTGGGAGGACCAAGCTGGTGGTCAAGAAGCACTCAAAGGATACGACAACAACGACAACAACAGCTAAGTGTACCAACCCGTTCAGTCCCTTGATAGACGAATTGGACGTTAGTACAGTCAGGGGCAGGGATGACAAGGAAGGTATAAAAACTTTAATTGTTGGTGACTCACAGGTAAGGTACATGGACAGGGCCTTTTGTGGTAAAAACAAAAATAGGATGAGGGTGTGTTTGCCAGGGGCTGGGGTGGGGGATATAATTGACAGGATGGACAATATCTTGTCTGGTAATGGGAACAAACCCATTATCTGCCTCAGTGCAGGAGGCAATGATATTGGCCGGTGTAGGAGCGAGGAACTTCTTGATAAGTTCAAGGCAGCCATAGATCGTATTAGGACTAAGGGAGGGATCCCTATCATATGCGGTGTCCTGCCTAGAAGGAGAGTTGGCAGTGAATGGTTGTCAAGGGCAGTTGGTGTTAACGACCGTCTTGACAGATATTGCAAGTCAATATCAGTCCCATTCATTGACAACTGGGACAACTTCTATGGCAGAAGGGACCTTTATGCTAGGGATGGGGTGCACCTGTCTAGGGATGGAGTAGCAACCCTGGCTGGGGCTCTAGAGGGGGCAGTTCAAAAGATATCGAAGTCTTTAAACTGCTAAGAGAACATAGGAGCACGGGGGTGGAGGAGACTGCAGTGGGAGCGGGTAAACAAGGCGAAAGATTACAGGGAAATAGTGTTAGGAATGATGACAAAACTAAATTAGACAGGGAGTTTAAAACTAAACGCGGTAAGGGAAGGACTCAGAACACGACTAACTTAAATGTATACTACGCGAACAGTAGAAGTATGAGAAACAAAATGGATGATATTAAGGCCTTGGTATGTACCGAAGAAATCGATATAATTGCATTCACTGAAACATGGATCAACCTAGACACACGTGAATTACCAGTCGAATACCAAATTGCGGGTTACAAACTGTTCCATACCGATAGGCAGACCAGGAAAGGAGGCGTAGTAGCAATCTATGTTAGGGATAATCTGAAGTGTGAAATAAATAAGGAAATAAAAACTGAGAGGAATACAGAAACAATTTGGATAGAATTAAGCGACGGTCGGGAAAAATTAATCA
This sequence comes from Homarus americanus, assembly GCF_018991925.1. Classification (NCBI taxonomy): domain Eukaryota; kingdom Metazoa; phylum Arthropoda; class Malacostraca; order Decapoda; family Nephropidae; genus Homarus; species Homarus americanus. Next base: position 7,935 of record NW_024720697.1, read on the forward strand.
CAGGGGTAATATATAGACCCCCCAATCTTGATAGCGTCAATGAGCGACTTATCTGGGATGAAATGCGCAGGGCTTCCATACACAACAAAGTCTGTATAGTAGGCGACTTTAACCTTGGCCAAATAGATTGGACTGTCCTTACGGTAACTCAGAATCAGAGGATTTTCTCGAGACGATCCAGGACTGTTTCCTAAGTCAACATATAACCGAACCCACACGGGGTAATAATATACTGGATTTAGTTCTGACGAACAGAGAAAACCTCATTAGCAATGTCGAGGTAGGGAACGAACTTGCAAACAGCGATCACAAAGAAATTCGATTCCAGTTAGATTTTCAGGGCAGACGTAAGGAAAATTCCACTAAAGTACCAGATTTCAGAAGGGCAAACTTTGACAGTTTAAAGAGGCAGCTGAGAGAGGGGGTGTCGCGCTTGGCCGTGAACCTGACAGATGACACCGACCTGATAACGAGATCTGAGATTGCCGAGTTCCACGATAATTTAAATAGTGAGTTACTTAATGCACAAAGGCAGAACATACCATACAAAAAACTCAGATCAGACAACAATGACCCTAAATGGATAAATAATTATTTTTATAGAACATCATTGGCCAAAGGAAGGCTATAGGTAGAAGGATAAATCGTGGCGAAATTCACCTCCGGGACTATTATAGGGTATTGGCGAGTAGAGTTAAAACCGAGATAAGGAAAGCAAAGAGGAATAATGAGGTAAGGATAGCAAGGGAGGCGAAGACAAACCCCAAAGGATTCTACCAAATGTATCAAACTAAAACACGAGAAAAGATTGGACCAATACGGTCAGACTCCGGCGAGCTCACTGATAACGACGGAGAAATGAGCAATAATTTGAATAAATATTTTTCAACAGTTTTCACCACCGAAAATCTAAACATGATACCCGAGGCACCGACTCTATTCAGAGATAGTGAAGAAAACAAATTAAGTGAGATAGTAGTGACTAGTAACGATGTTAGTAAGCAAATAGACAAACTAAAGCCTAATAAGTCACCTGGTCCTGATGAGATATTTGCCAGAGTATTAAAGGAATGTAAGGAAGAGCTTAGTATGCCCTTCGCAAAGTTGTTTAACATGTCCTTAAAAACAGGTGTAGTACCAGAATCCTGGAGGATAGCGAATGTAATACCGATTTTCAAGAAGGGGGATAGATCACTATCCTCTAACTACCGCCCAATCAGTCTAACATCAATAGTAGGCAAATTACTGCCAATCATTTCAAACTCTATTCGAAATCACCTGGAGAAGCACCGATTGATCAATGATTCCCAGCATGGCTTCACAAGCGGACGTTCTTGCCTAACTAATCTATTAACATTCTTTTTCATCAGTTTTCGAATCAGTGGACGAGGGGCACAATTATGATGTGTGGTATATCCTTGACTTTTAGCAAAGCCTTCGACAGTGTCCCCACGAAAGACTAATTAGAAAGGTAGAAGCTCATGGCATCAAAGGTGACATCCTGAAATGGATTAGGGCGTGGTTACAGGACAGGAAACAGCGAGTGAGCATTAACGGCACTAAGTCCCATTGGAGCAACGTCACAAGTGGAGTTCCCCAAGGCACAGTACTTGGACCATTATTGTATATTATATACATAAACGACATAGATATCGGCATAGACAGCAACATAAGTAAATTTGCTGATGACACTAAAATAGGACGTGTTATCAAATCTGACGAGGACTGGGCAAAACTACAGGAAGATCTAAACAAATTTTTCGAATGGTCTGAAAAATGGCAGATGAAATTCAATGTCGACAAATGTAATGTACTCAGTATAAGAGATGTAAACAGGGAAACCAGATACCAGATGAACAACGATGCCATAGAGAAATCCGACTGCGAGAGAGATTTAGGAGTAATGATAAGCAAGAAACCCCAAGTTCACGCCTCGCCCAACAGCCAACAAAGCCACTTAAGTTCACAAAGGAGTAGCAGTTACAAGACTAGCGAGGTCATCCTAAAACTGTATCTTGCTCTTGTGAGACCACACCTGGATTATGCAGTTCAGTTCTGGTCACCGTATTACAGAATGGATATAGAATCCTTGGAAAGAATTCAGAGGAGAATGACAAGACTAATCCCGGGCATTAGGAACCTTGAGTATAGAGACAGGTTAAAGTATCTTAATTTGCACTCCCTCGAGAGACGTAGAGCGAGGGGCGACCTGATAGAGGTGTATAAGTGGAAGACAGGGCTAAACAAAGGGGACATTACAAAGGTACTCAAATTATCCAACCAGGAGCGAACTCGTAACAATGGTTTTTAATTAGACAAATTTAGATTTAGGCGTGAAATAGGTAAACACTGGTTTGGAAACAGAGTAGTGGATGAATGGAACAAGTTACCAAATATCATCATTAACTCGAATACGCTGAATTGCTTCAAACATAGGTTGGATGCTCATTGAGCAATAGGGGTTGGGTGTAAACGGGACTGCCCAGTATGGGCCAATAGGCCCGCTGCAGTTTCCTCCATTCTTATGTTCTTATGTTCTTATGCCCTATCCCAGCCACAGGAGAACACACCTAAGTCCTACGTTTCCTATCTCTTGCACAAAAAGTCTAATCTAAGAACCTCACCTAATGTCTACATTATTAATATAATGAGCACAACAGGGAGGAAAGGTTATCCTGTAGGCAATTGTACATAGTTACAATTCTCTCTCTCTCTCTCTCTCTCTCTCTCTCTGTCTCTCTCTCTCTCTCTCTCTGTGCCCTATTGGACATAGGAACATTAATAGTAGCAGACAAGTCAGAGGAAGAGAGACCAGTTCTGATCACTGTGGATTTACAACGTGAACTGGATGATGTAAGGAGGGAGAGAGATGTTCCTCTCACTGAGAAAAAAAAGGATGGGAGAAGGAGAGGATTTATTTGCAAGACCAAAGAGAAAATACTTTTATCAAGGCTACTGCTGCGACTAATGATGTTTTTAGTAGTTTTTTTTCTCTTCCCAAGTGATTTTGTTCTCAACTGGTGTCCCTGTAATATACTGGTCTGAGGAGGATATCAGTCGAGTACTGACCTTTCGCAGCTTAAGCCCAAAAGCTTATCACTACTTGCCTGATAGAAGTCAATTTCGTTTCCTATCTATCAGTACACTGCATCGTTGGATTCTCAGCTCAATGTGGAACCAGGTGTGTTGCATGCACTTCTGCAACTGTTGTACCATAAATGTGAGTCTATGGATGACTGTAAACGTCTACGTGTTTAATCTTTTGATGAAACAAGTGTCAGTGAAGGTAAAACTTGTCTTGTGAGGTCATAATTCCTGTCACATCACTCACACCTGGAGGCAAAGG
>NW_024720698.1:0-10363 GCF_018991925.1 Homarus americanus
ATGGCGATAACTTCGTTAAATGGCGTTAAACTAACGTTAAATATTAAATGGCGTTAAACTAACGTTAAATAGCGTTAAACTAACATTAAGTAAACTAACGTTAAATGGCGTGGTCAACTAACGTTGAAATGGCATTCAGCCTGGCATTAAATGGCATTGACTAACGTTAAATGGCGTTAAACTAACGTTCAATAGCGTTAAACTAACGTTAAATGGCGTTAAATTAACTTTAAATGAAGTTTAACTAACGTTATGCGTTAAACTGCGTTAAATGGCGTTAAGCTAAGGTGTGCGTTTTTTTTTTAATGGCGTTAAACTAACGTTAAATGGCGTTTAATTAAGGTTAAATGGCGTTAAACTAAAGATAAATGGCGTTTTAGTATTAAATTCGTTAAACTAAAGTTAATTGAGTTAAGTAACGTTAGTGGCGTTAATAACGTTATTAAACGGCTTACATTAAATGGCGTTAAACTCGTTAATGGCGTTAAACTAACGTTAAATGGCGTTAAACTAATGATTAATGGCGTTTAATTGGGTAATGTATATAATATATTTAAACTAACGTTAAATGTGGCGTTTATTTAGGTTTAATGACGTTGAATATAGTTAAATGGCGTTGAACTAACGTTAATTGGCGTTAAATTAATGTTTAATGGCGTTAAATAACGTTAAATGGCGTTTTATTAAGGATTAAATGACGTTTTAAATAACGTTAAATGGCGTTAAACTAACGTTAAATGGCGTTATGCGTAAATGGCGTTAAACTATCATTAAATGACGTTTAACTAACGTTAAATGGGATTTAGGCAAATTTAATATCGTTTAATTAATGTTAAATGGAGTTAAACTAACGTTAATGTCGTTTTAAATTGGGGTTATGAATATCGTTAAATTAATGTTAAATGGCGTTTAACTAACGTTAAATGGCGTTAAATTGTTTTTCTAAAGGGTTAAATGGCGTTTAGTGGATTAAATGACGTTAAACTAGCGTTAAGTGGCGTTAAACTAGCGTTAAATGGAGTTAAACTAACGTTAATGGCGTTTAGTGCGTGGTTAAATAGGTTAAATGGCGTTAAATACGTTAAATGGCGTTTAAGTTAATGGGTTAAATTTCGTTTATGGTCTAACGTTAATAGCGTTATGTAACAGTTTAATGGCATTAGGTTTTGATGGCGTTGATATAACGTTTAAATGGCGTTAAACTAACGTTGTGGTTTTTTGTTAAATAACGTTAAACTAACGTAATTAAACTAAACTGACAATGGCGTTAACTTTAATGGCGACTAACGTTAAATGGCGTTTTAATTAAGGTTAAATGGCGTTAAACTAAGTTAAATGGCGTTTAAACTAACGTTAAATGGCGTTAAGCAACGTTAAATGGCGTTTAATTAACGTTAAATGAAGTTAATAACGTTTTAATGAAGTTAAACTAACGTTAAATAAGCGTTAAATTAACTTTAAATGAAGTTAATAACGTTGCGCGAGTTAAAGTTTGGCGTTAACTAGAAAGTTAAATGGCTTTAGATTAAGGTTAAATGGCGTTTAGCTAACGTTAATTGGCGTTAAGTAACGTTATTGAATATTGAAGCTAACGTTAAATGGCGTTTAATTAAAGATTTAAATGGCGTTAAACTAACGTTAAATGGTGTTTAATTGGGTTAGTGATTAAACTAATGTTAAATAGTTTTTGTTTGGTTTGTTGTGGATTAAACTAACGTTAAATGGCGTTAAACTAATGACAGTGTAGTTAAACTATGTAAATGGCGTTTAGTGATTAATGGCGTTGTTTAAATGAGTTTAAATCGTTAATGGATTGAATAACGTTAAATGGCGTTAAATTAGCGTTAGTGGCGTTTAACTAACGTTAAATGGCGTTAAACTAAAGTTAAATAGTGTTGATTAAGGTTAATGAGGATTAAACTTAGCGTTAAGTGGCGTTAAACTAACGTTGAAATGGCGTTAAACTAAGTTAAATGGCGTTTAATTAAGGTTTAAATGGCGTTAAACTAACGTTAATGGCGTTTAATTAGGTTAATGGCGTTTGCAACGTTAAATGGCGTTTAATTAACGTTAAATTGGGTTAAACTAACGTTAAATGGCGTTAAGTAACGCTAAATGGCGTTAAATGACTTTTGGGGTTTTTGTTGGTGTGGTTAATGGCGTTAAATGGCGTTAAAGCTAACGTTAAATGGCGTTTTTGGTTTTGTTGTTGTTTTTTAAACTAACGTTAAATGGCGTTTTGTGGGTTAAACTAACGTTAAATTGTTGTTTTGTTGTGGTTGTGTGTTTTGGCGTTAAGCTAACGTTAAATGGCGTTTAGTGGGATTAATGACGTTAAACTAACGTTAATGGCGTTAAACTAACGTTATATGGCGTTTAATTAACGTTAAATGGAGTTAAATTGTTAGGTTAAGCTAACGTTAAATGGCGTTTAATTAAGGTTAAATGTCGTTTAGCTAATGTTTTTTAAATGGCGTTAAACTAAGTTAATGGCGTTTAGTTGAGTTTAGTGACGTTAGCTAATGTTTAAATGGCGTTAAACTAACGTTAGAATGGCGTTAAACTAATGTTAAATGGGTTTATTGGGTTAAATGGCGTTTAATTAAGGTTAAATGGCGTTAAAGAGTTAAATGGCGTTTAATAACTTGTTAATGGGTTTGGTGTTAATGGCGTTGATCTAGCTTTAAATTGGCGTTAAACTAACGTTAAATGGCGTTAAACTAACGTTAAATGCTTAAGTAGCGTTAAACTAACGGTAAGTAGCGTTAAATGCGTTAAGCAGCGTTAAACTAACGTTAAGTAGCGTTAAACTAGCGTTAAATGGCGTTAAATAACGTTAAATGGCGTTAGAACTAGATTAAATGGCGTTAAACTAACGTTAAGTGGCGTTAAACTAACGTTAAATGGCGTTAAATAACGTTAAATGGCGTTAAACTAACGTTAAATGCGTTAAACTAACGTTAAATGCCGTTAAACTAACGTTAAATGGCGTTTAATTAAGGTTAAATATCGTTAAACTAATGTTAAATGGCGTTAAACTAACGTTAAATGGCGTTTGAGTAAGGTTAAATTAGCGTTAAACTAATGTTAAATAGCGTTAAACTAACGTTAATGGCGTTAAACTAGCCTTAATATTAAATGGCGTTAAACTAACGTTAAATGGCGTTTAATTAAAGGTTAAATAACGTTAAACTAACGTTAGAATGGCGTTAAACTAACGGTAAATAGCGTTAAACTAACGTTAAATGACGTTAAACTAACGTTAAATGGCGTTAAACTAACGTTAAATGGCGTTAAACTAACGTTAAATGGCGTTAAACTATCGTTAAATGGCATTAACTAACGTTAAATGGCGTTAAATAACGTTAAATGGCAGTAAAGCTAACGTTAAAATGGCGTTAAACTAACGTTAAATGGCGTTAAACTAACGTTAAATGGCGTTTTAATTAAGGTTAAAATAACGTTAAACTAACTTGTTAAATGGCGTTAAACTAACGTTAAATGGCGTTAACTAACGTTAAATGGCGTAAACTAACGTTAAATGGCGGTAAAAACTAACGTTAAAATGGCGTTAATTAACGTTAAATGGCGTTAATTAACGTTAAATGACGTTAAGCCTAACGTTAAATAGCGTTAAACTAACGTTAAAAGGCGTTAGAAACGCTAAAGTTAAATGGCGTTTTAATTAAACTAACGTATGACGTTAAACTAACGTTAAATAGCGTTAAACTAACGTTAAATGGCGTTAAACTAGCGATAGAAATGGCGTTTAATTAACGTTAGAATTAAGTTAAACTAACGTTAAATGAAGTTGGCTAACGTTCGTTAGCGAATTAACGTTAAATGAAGTTAAACTAACGTTAAATGGCGTTAAACTTACGTTAATGGCGTTAAACTAAAGTTAAATAGTAGAACTTAGGTTAATGACGTTAAACTAGCGTTAAGCAAAGTAACGTTAAATGGCGTTAAACTAATGTTAAATGGCGTTAAACTAACGTTAAATGGCGTTAAACTAACGTTAAATAGCGTTTTCTACTTGGTTAAATGGCGTTAAACTAACATTAAATTTTGGTTAGGTTAAATGTCGTTAAACTAATGGCAAATAGCGTTAAACCTAATAACGTTAAATGGCGTTTAATTAAGGTTAAACGACGTTAAACTAATGTTAGTAAAATTGGCCAACGTTAAATAGCGTTAAACTAATGTTAAGTAGCGTTAAACTAACGTTAAGCGTTAAATTAAGGTTAAATAACGTTAAACTAACGTTAAATGACGTTAAACTAACGTTAATGACGTTAAAACTAACGTTTAAATGGCGTTAAACTATCGTTGAATGGCGTTAAACTATCGTTGAATGGCATTTAGCTATCGTTGAATGGCGTTTAAACTATCGTTAAATGACGTTAAACTATCGTTTAATGGCGTTAAATATAAATGGCGAAAATTGGCTAACTGACGAATTTAAACTAACGTTAATGGCGTAAACTAACGTTAAATGGCGTTAAACTAACGTTAAATGGCGTTAAACTAACGAAGTATGATGGCGTTTAATTAAGTTAAATAGCGTTAGAAGTAATGTTAAATGGCGTTAAACTAGCGTTAAATGGCGTTAAACTAACGTTAAATGCCGTTAAACTAACGTTAAATGCCGTTAAACTAACGTTAAAATGCAAACTAACGTTAAATGCCGTTAAACTAACGTTAAATGGTTAAACTAACGTTAATAAGCGTTAAACTAACTAAATGGCGTTAAACTAACGTTATTGGCGTTAAACAACGTTAAATGCCGTTGAAACTATGTAAATGGCGTTTAATTTAGGTTAAATATCGTTAAACTAATGTTAAATAAACGTTAGCTAACGTTAGTAGCTAGTAGGGTTAAAATGCGTGACTTAAACTGGCAATAGCGTTAAACTTGTTTAAATGGCGTTAAACTAATGTTAGTTGAAGTGAAACTAACGTTAAATGGCGTTTTAATTGGGTTAATAACGTTAAACTAACGTTAAATGGCGTTAAACTAACGGTAAATGGCGTTAAACTAACGTTAAATGACGTTAAACTAACATTAAATGGCGTTAAACTATAGTTTAATGTAATTAAACTAGGGTAATGGCGTTAATAACGTTAAATGGCGGTAAACTAACGTTAAATGGCGTTAAACTAACTTTAAATTAATTGGGGTTAAATAGCGACGTTAAATGGCGTTTAATTATAGTTTAATGACGTTAAACTAATTAAATGGCGTTAAACTATCGTTAAATGGCGTTAAACTAACGTTAAATGTGGCGTTAACTAACGTTAAATGGCGTTAAGCTAACGTTAAATGGCGTTAAACTGGTTTGGGTTGGTGTTTGGGTTTAGCGTTAAATGGCGTTAAATTAACGTTAGTAAATTTAAATAACGATAATGGCGTTAAACTAACGTTAAATGGCGTTAAGTATAGGTTAAATGGCGTTTAATTAACGTTAAATTAAGTTAAACTAACGTTAAATGAAGTTAAGCCCAACGGTTAATGGCGTTAAATTAACGTTAAGCGTTAACTAATGTTAGTGGCGTTAAACTAACGTTAAATGAATTTAGTGGGTTAAATAACGTTAAAGCTAACGTTAAATGGCATTAGGCAGCGTTAAATGGCGTTAACTAACGTTAGTAATTTAATAACGTTAAATGGCGTTAATAGCGTTAAATGGCGTAAACTAACGTTAAGCGTTTGATTAAGGTTAAATGACGTTAAATAACGTTAAATGGCGTTAAAGTAGCGTAAATGGCGTTAAACTTGCGTAAAATGGCGTTAAACTCGTTAAATGGCGTTAAACTAATAAGTTAAATGGCGTTAATGCGTTATTGCGTTAGCTAACGTTAAATGTTAAACTGGCGTTTGATGGCGTTTGAGTGGGTTAATATCGTTAGAGCTAATGTTAAATGCGTTAGGCTAACGTTAAATGGCGTTTAGTTGGGTTGAATATTTAAGCTGTGTTAATGGCGTTAAACTAGCGTTAATTGGCGTTAAATTAATGTTTTGGCGTTAAACTAACGTTAAGTGGCGTTTGGTTAAGGCTAAATAACGTTAAATAACGTTAAATTGGCGTTAAACTAACGTTATTGGCGTTAAACTAACGTTAGTGGCGTTAAACTAACGTTAAAGTGCCGTTAAACTAACGTTAAGTGGCGTTTAATTAAGGTTAATATCGTTAAACTAATATTAAATGGCGTTAAGCTGCGTTAAATGGCGTTTAATTAGGTTAAATGACGTTAAACTAATGTTAAATGGCGATAAACTAACGTTAAATGGCGTTAAACTAATGTTAGAAATAGCGTTAAACTAACGTTAAATAGCGTTTTAATTAAAGGTTAAATAGTTATTAACGTTAAATGGCGTTAAACTAACGGTAAATGGCGTCAAACTAACGTTAAATGACGTTAAACTAACGTTAAATGGCGTTAAACTATCGGTAAATGGCGACAACAACGTTAAATGGCGTTAACTAACGTTAAATGGCGGTAAACTAACGTTAAATAGCGTTAAACTAACGCGTTAAATGGCGTTGAACTAACGTTAATGGCGTTTAATTGGAGTTAAATGACATTAACTAACGTTAAATGGCGTTAAACTAACGTTCAAATGGCGTTAAAATAACGATAAATGGCGTTTATTAACGTTAAATGAAGTTAAACTAATGTTAAATGAAGTTAAATAACGTTAAGCGTAAGCGTTAAATTAACGTTAAATGGCGTTAAACTGTACGGTAAATGGCATTAGCTAACGTTAAAATAGCGTTAAATTAACGTTAAATGACGTTTAACTAACGTTAGTGGCGTTAAACTAACGATAAATGGCGTTAGAAGCTAACGTAAATGGCGTTAAACTAACGTTAAATGGGTTGAATTAAAGTTAAATAACGTTAAACTAACGTGAAATGGCATTAAACTAACGGTAAATGGCGTTGAAATTAAGAGTTAGATGGCGTTAAACTAACGTTAAATTGCATTAAACTAACGTTAAATGACGTTAAACTAACGTTAAATCGCGTTAAATAACGTTAAATGGCGTTAAACTATCGTTAAATGGCGTTCGACATCTCGTTAAATGGCATTAAACTAACGTTAAATGGCGTTAAACTAACGTTAATGGCGGTAAACTAACGTTAATGGCGTTAAACTAATAACGTTAAATGGCGTTAAACTAACGTTAAATGGCGTTTAATTAAGGTTAAATAACGTTAAGCTAACGTTAAATGGCGTTAAACTAACGTTAAATGCCGTTAAACTAACGTTAAATAGCGTTAAGAAATAACGTTAATGGTAAACTAACGTTAAATAGCGTTAAACCTCTTAAATAGCGTTAAACTAACGTTCGTGGTATTAACGTTAAATGCCGTTAAACTAACGTTAAATGGCGTTTAATTAAGGTTAAATATCACGATTAAGCTGTGTTAAATGGCGTTAAGCAACGTTAAATGGCGTTTAATTAGGTTAAAATGACGTTAAAGCTAATGTTAAATGGCGTTAAACTAATTCAATGGCACGTTAAATAATGTTAAAGGCGGCGTTAAACTAACGTTAAATGGCGTTTAATTAGGTTAAATAACGTTAAACTAACGTTAAATAGCGTTAAACTAACGGTAAATGCCGTTAAACTAACGTTAAACTAATTAAAATGGCGTTAAACTAGCGTTAAATGGCGTTAAACTAACGTTAAATGACGTTTAATTAAGGTTAAACGAAGCGTTAAACTAACGTTAAATGGCGTTAAAAAGTAACGTAAAATGGCGTTAAACTAACGTTAAATGGCGTTAAACTAACGTTAAATGGCGTTAAACTAACGTTAAATGGCGTTAAACTAACGTTAAATGGCGTTAAACTAACGTTAAAATGCGTTCAACTAACGTTAAATGGCGTTTAATTAAGGTTAAATATCGTTAAAGCAATGTTAAATGGCATTAAACTAACGTTAAATGGCGTTTAATTAAGGTTAAATGACGTTAAACTAATGTTAAATAGCGTTAAACTAACGTTAAATGGCGTTAATATATTAAATGGCGTTATTAATGTTAAATAGCGTTTAAACTAACGTTAATGGCGTTTAATTAAAGGTTAAATAACGTTAAACTAACGTTAAATGACGTTAAACTAACGGTAAATAGCGTTAAACTAACGTTAAATAGCGTTAAACTAACGTTAAATGGCGTTTAGTGGGTTAAATGACGTTAAACTAATGATAATGGCATTAAACTAACGTTAAATGGCGTTAAACTAATGTTAAATGGCGTTAAACTAACGTTAAATGGCGTTAAATTAAAGGTTAAATAACGTTAAACTAACGTTAAATGGCATTAAACTAACGGTAAATGGCGTTAAACTAACGTTAAATGACGTTAAACTAACGTTAAATGGCGTTAAACTAACGTTAGGCGGCGTTAAACTAACGTTAAATGACGTTTAATTAAGGTTAAATGACGTTAAACTAACGTTAAATGGCGTTAAAGTAACGTAAAATGGCGTTAAATAACGTTAAATGGCGTTAAACTAACGTTAAATGGCGTTAAACTAACGTTAAATGGCGTTAAACTAACGTTAAATGCCGTTAAACTAACGTTAAATGGCGTTTAATTAGGTTAATATCGTTAAACTAATGTTAAATGGCGTTAAACTAACGTTAAATGGCGTTTTAATTAGGTTAAATGACGTGGTAATGTTAAATGGCGTTAAACTAACGTTAAAATGGCGTTTAGGTTAAATAACGTTAGAAGCCTTAACGATAAATGGCGTTAAACTAACGTGAAATGGCGTTAAACTAACGTTAAATGACGTTAAACCTAACGTTAAATGGCGTTAATAACGTTAAACTAACGTTAAATGGCGTTATTGCATTTAATGGCGTTAAAAATTAAAGCTAACAATTAAGCTAACGTTAAATGGCGCGTTAAACTAACGTTAAATGGCGATAAACTAACGTTAAATGGCGTTAAACTAACGTTAAATGGTAATAGCATTAAATTGCGTTTTAATTAAGGTTAAATAACGTTAAACTAACGTTAAATAGCGTTAAACTAACGTTGAATGCCGTTAAACTAACGTTAAATGGCATTAAACTAACGTTAAATGGCGTTAAAGCTAACGTTAAATGGCGTTAAACTAACGTTAAAATGGCGTTAAACTAACGTTAAATGGCGTTAAACTAACGTTAAATGGCGTTAACTAACGTTAAATGCCGTTAAACTAACGTTAAATAGCGTTTAATTAAAGGTTAAATGACGTTAAAATAATGTTAAATGGCGTTATTAACGTTAAATGGCGTTAAACTAATGTTAAATGGCGTTTAATTAAGGTTAAATGACGTTAAACTAATGTTAAAATGGCGTTAAACTAACGTTAAATGGCGTGCTAACGTTAAATGGCGTTTAATTAAGGTTAAATATCGTTAAATAATGTTAAATGGCGTTAAACTAACGTTAAATAGCGTTTTAATTAGGTTAAATAACGTTAAACTAACGTTAAGTAGCGTTAAATAACGGTAAATGGAAATTAAACTAACGTTAAATGACGTTAAACAACGTTGTGGCGTTAAACTAACGTTAAAATGGTGTTAAACTATCTTTAAATGGCGTTAAACTATCGTTAAATGGCATTAGAAAACACGTTAAATGAGATTAACTAACGTTAAATGGCGGTAAACTAACGTTAAATGGCGTTAAACTAACGTTAAATGGCGTTAAACTAACGTTAAATAGCGTTAAAGTAACGTTAAATGGCGTTTAATTAGGTTAAATAACGTTAAACTAACGTTAAATGCCGTTAAACTAACGTTAAATGCCGTTAAACTAACGTTAAATGGCGTTAAACTAACGTTAAATAGCGTTAAACTAACGTTAAATAGCGTTAAACTAACGTTAAATGGCGTTAAACTAACGTTAAATAGCGTTAAACTAACGTTAAATGGCGTTAATTAACGTTAAATGAAAGTTAATAACGATAAATGGCGTTAAACTAACGTTAAATGGCGTTAAACTAAAAATTAAATGGCGTTTAATTAAGGTTAAGCATTAAAGCTAACGTTAAATGGCGTTAAACTAACGTTAAATGGCGTTTAGTAAGGCTAATAACGTTAAACTAACGTTAAATGGTTAAACTAATGTTAAATGGCGTTAAACTAACGTAAATGGCGTTTAATTAGGTTAAATGACGTTAAACTAATGTTAAATAGCGTTAAACTAACGTTAAATGGCGTTATTAATGTTAAATGGCGTTAAACTAACGTTAAATAGCGTTTAATTAAAGGTTAAATAATGTTAAATAACGTTAATGGCGTTAAACTAACGGTAAATGGCGTTAAACTAACGTTAAATGACTAAACTAACGTTAA
>NW_024720699.1:0-8376 GCF_018991925.1 Homarus americanus
GTTACCAAGTCGTCACTTACAGATAAAATTGACAGACTAAGTTACTCTACACAGCAGCATTTGAAAATGAGGCTACGAACTCATTTCAGTCTCCTAAGTCTCCCTTCTCAAACTAAGTAGTGACTGAACTCTCAAAGACAAGAATAAAACTAAGAAAATTTTTTAGAACGGTAGTGTACGGGGTGGGTGTTGCGGATGCAGATAACTTGAGACTTCCATTACACTCGAGCTATAAATAGGCCTACGTTCTGTGTTTACATGTCAGACAATTATCTAACTTCTCTAATACAAGACTGACAACACTTTCTATGTTTTCATCGGATTCTCTGATTTTGATATATCAAAACAGAATGACTTCAGCTACGAACAGCCGCCTCGTAGGAACACCCGGTACAAATGATTTACAGCTGGCAAACAGAGTACTCAACACGTAATCTCTTCACACGAAATACTTTACACGTACAGATACAAGATGCCTTCAACATATACTCAATACATCTAGACTCTTTTCTCTTACTGTGGGTGTACATAATTGACTGTATAATAAATTCCTTCACTCACAATTTTAAATTCCCTGAACATCCCGAGTTATTGTAATTAAAAAAATACCTGAGTCCCTGATAGAATACACAAAAGGAAAACGGATGACTAAGCCATACTGAAGTTAATACACACGGACATCTCTACTGGGGGACTCAAACGTTTCACATGTTTTGTGGACGCTCTAGCATAATATGAATGATTAAGCGTTGAACGGACTAACTGCACAAACGTGACCATGACAACCACATTACTCTTATACCTCGTACACTGGAGTACCAACAATACAGCTTCAAGAATACAAACAAAATGGTGTACTTTTCACAAAACCACCTAACACTGTGATCACACCTATAATACACTGGAGCATCAACCGAACAGGTTACCTGAAAATGTAGCTTATAAAATAGTAATAGGAATCTGCCGCAGTCCCACGACTAAATTCCTGTAGAGCTACCATGGTTACAATTAGCCAAGAACAAGTGGCTTACCTTATACTCTTGCGACCTCTAAACATACATACACTGAGATTATATACAGGAATTCTCGGACACGTAGCACACCTAAAGTAATCTATACTTAGCAGTGGATTCATACAACAACACTGCATTGTAAGGGTCAGTTTTTCCTCTTTATACTGTAAACGCCTTAGTTAAGGACGTTCAGATGCCGGGCAAGTCGAAGGGAATGATTGAAACCCATCTTTTGATGCATTCAATATTTATTGATGTGATCAAAACCTGCAGAGGAGAAGGCGTTCACAAATTCTCGGACAGGAGAAAGTTGGTCTTCACAGCATCACACTAGAGAGGGCGATCTGTCTCATGGAGGGGCGGGCAGCACCGCCACCAGTCGAAGACAGTCCACTCAGCAGAACCAGGACTTGTCTGTAAACACTTCTACATCTGGCGAGGTCACGGGTAGAAAGATTTAATGGCATCACACGCCAGCACTGTAGCTGAAGCCAGCAGCGATAACACTCCCGGCGTTAGGCAATCGCCCAAGATTTACGGTGCGGCGTGTTCAATAAGGTATACACGGGTCACTGTCCTTCGGAACTCCCCAGATACGGTTAGCACATGCTCCTGGCGCACTAGACCATTGGCTCCCGGACTGTTGTCGTGACTTTGCCCAATTGTCGTTTGTTGCAAGGAAGATCTTCTCCGGTGACGAAGACACGGTCGCCTTTCTGGAGATTACAAGTTGGTTCTATGTACCTCTGTCTTTTGTGGAGTGTCATGGTCACATTGACTGCTAGTCTGTTTTAACTCTAATGATTCATATTATACTCCACGCCCACAAAACATGAATGGGTAGCTGATTAGCTATCCCTGAGAGACGCCTTGTTCCCATTCGTTTTACAGTCAGGGTCCCTCTCTAAGTCCCGCCTTGTGAAGACAGTTGTCAATACGTTTTTATTCCACTTTCTACTGGCAAGCTCAATCTTGAATTAGTTTATGTAGATCAACTCAAGTAATTCGCCAGACCGTTGTCAACTGAGGGTCATCTTTGAATGAGTTACAGTTGGTTTGTTTGTAATTTCTGTCATTGCGTGAGTAGCGATCGCTGGTAACTAAGGGGTATATAGAGGAAGAGAGCGTCCCATGACGCGTCCTCTCCCGTTTGTTCTATAGGTATGAAGATGTGTTCCCACCGTTGTAGCCATTCAGTATGATTTAGTCAATGTAGTGAATTATCAGTGTTCATGCTGTAACAGTGGAATCGTCATTCACCCAGTGTGAGAAGTAATATAAAGTAAATGTCGTTTGACGTTGTGAGACGAAAAATTTGTTGTGATTGTGTTGTCCATGCTTCCTCCGAAGACGCTTCCTCTCCGGTTTGTTCTACAGATTCCAGGGTGTCCTTCTCTGAACACCCCACCGGTTGTCTGGAGCCGGTGGATTACCCCAGGGAGCAATATATGGTCGATGGCACTGATTCGACATGATCAACTTACTGCAAATCAACGTAGTGGGGCTGGACCCCAGACGCTCGCCACGTGCCGGAGTACAACCGACCACAACAGCGGTCGGCAGTGTTACAGGCGCCAGTGTTATACCCTGGGACATGCCTTGGAGTTATATGGCCCACATTGTTGTTGTATATGTTTGGGGATAATTAACTGGAAATAATTATCCCATGTTGGGTAGTGAACCCATGTATTTGCTGGTTTCAGTATTAACGTGTTGTATGTTGTGAGTGCATCTCATATGCACTACCAACAGTCCGTGAAGTATCATAAGTAAGTTTGTCTTGTAACTGTACTGTAATGACACGTACCACCAGTAGGTGAGAGAAGTAAAGTAATCTGCAAGGAGTTGTCATGTAACTATGTAATGTGAGTAAAGACAAGGAATAGGTCCTTGTATATGTAATGTAATGTAACACCAGGAAGGTTGTGTGCAGTAAGAGTACAGTGTCTGAGTAAATTGCTGTTGAGTAAAATAAGAAAATACTGAGTCTGCAAAAAGCCGAGGAGTTGCCCCTTGGAGTTATATGTTAATGATATATTTTTCCCCACTTTGATTCCATATTAATAAGCCTGTTCTTAGAGTATTTTAGGAGTATTCATTTCTCCCACAGTAGTTCACCGTTATTTCCGTCCAATTGACCCTGATATCAGAATTACAATACCCATGTGTCCTAGACCCTCGTCATGCTACCAAAAAGAACTGAGGTTATGTAGTAACCATGGAACTGAAGTAAGTAGAAAGGACAATTGAAAGAACTAAGACAAGAGAAGTTAGAGTAAGATAAGGGTGGCAGAGTAGAGAGAAGAAACCTCCTCTCTTACAGTAGTAGTGGAAGGTACTTCCTCACCCAGCATTTCCAGAAGTGGTCTGCTAGAAACTGCACGTGCCGCCACCGTCGTTGATATAAGTTTTTCAGAAGACATCCCCCCAGTGGTAGATCATCATGTGGGCCACCGTGGAGAATGTGGGCTGGTGTAAACGCTTCCATATCTCTCATGTCGCTCGACGCAGGTGTGATGGTTCGACTATTTATTACACTGGTCTACAAAAAAAAATTTTTTCTGGCATGAAACCTTTCAACTGTTTTTTACTAACTTTAAGGTGCTGAATCCAAATCTGATCTCAGATTTGCTCCATCACGTAACGTGCCAGAATTTACTGAGCTACCAGAGATTGAGGATATAGACCGAAATTCACCTGTTTCTACTGATGAAGATGAAGAGACTGATCTTTTCAAGCCATCTGGTGAAGATTGTGAAAAGCCAACGTTGTTTACTCAGTCAGAATTGAATGATCTGGTCAGAGATCTAAATTTGCCAAAACAGTCTGCTGAATTGTTAGCTTCCATTCTTCAAGAGAAACGACTCTTAAAACCTGGCACGAGTGTCTCCTTTTATCGCAACAGAGAAGAGCAACTGCGGAAGTACTTTCATTCATATGACCAGCTTGTTTTTTGTAATGATGTAGAAGGACTTCTTCTCTCCATGGGACTACCAGCATATGATAGTAAGGATTGGAGACTTTTTATTGACAGTTCTAAAAGGAGCTTGAAATGTGTTCTTCATGACGGAAACAAGTATGGTTCAATTCCAATCGGACATTCTGTACAAATTAAGGAAGAGTATGAAAACATTAAGACTGTTCTAGAGAGGTTGCAATACCATGCTCATGAATGGTTAATTTGTGTGGACTTGAAAATGGTAAACTTTCTATTGGGCCAGCAAGGAGGGTACACAAAATACCCCTGTTTTCTGTGCTACTGGGACAGCAGGGCTACAGCAGACCATTGGGTGAAAAAGAATTGGCCACCAAGACATAGTTTGACGCCTGGTGACAAGAATATCATTAACGATCCTCTGGTTGACAGGAAAAACATTGTCCTTCCTCCTCTGCACATAAAACTTGGTATCATGAAGCAATTCGTCAAGGCTCTTGATCATAGTGGAGAGTGTTTCAGATATATATGCTCAACCTTTCCAAGTCTTAGCGACGAGAAGAAAAAGGCAGGGATTTTTGATGGACCTCAAATAAGAACACTACTCAGAGATCCACACTTCCTTGCAACAATGACTGAGGCACAGGCAAGAACTTGGAATGCTTTCTCTAATGTGGTGCGGAACTTCTTAGGGAACAAGAAAGCGGACAACTATCAAGAAATTGTGGAAGAGCTGCTCTTGAGTTTACAAGCACTTGGATGCAGAATGAGTATCAAGGTTCACTACTTACACAGTCACTTGGACGAGTTTCCAGAAAATCTGGGAGAAGTGAGCGAGGAGCAAGGGGAGCGCTTTCATCAAGACATTAAAGTAATGGAAGAACGTTACCAAGGTCGATGGGACTCGAACATGATGGCGGACTACTGCTGGAGTTTGATGAGACACATTCCAGAAGCTGTACATAAGAGATCGGCCAAAAAGAGGAAGTTTATGTAACTGTAACTTGATCTTAATACTTGCACTATTTCTACCGTACATTATTTGGTTTTTTTTCACCCTTCAATGTTACATTTAAATATTATATGTGCATTAACTTTCCAATTTGATATTAACAATTTTTGGTTATAGAAAAATACAAATTATAATGCTGAAAAAATTTATGTATACATGTTTAAACAGTCAAATTTGATCCAAAAGTTTATGTTTCCCAGCAAAAGTGCAATATGGTATATCTCAAAAACCTGATGTGATAGACAAAAACCAAAGTCATATTTGGGTTCTGCACCCCAAATTTACTTAAAATCCGTTTAAAAAGCTTGTGCCAGAAAAATTGTGTTGACCGGTGTTATTGTTTCCACTTCACAAATAGCATCTGCAGTCGGTATTCATCCAGGACTTGTGTCTCCATGTTAGGGCGCGTATTTTCCAACACCTACACCACCCTTATCTTACTTACTTCTCTTATCTTAGTTCTTACTCAGTTTTGTCATATATTCTTTTGGTAGCAGGGTCATTCTTTTGGTAGCATGGTCATTCTTTTAGTAGCATGGTCGAGGGTCTAGGCACATGAGTATGGTAATTCTGGTATCAAGTCACTTGGACGGAAATATAGGTAAAATACTGTGGGAGAAATGAATACACCTAAAATACTCCAAGAACAAGTAAATTAATATGAAATCAAAGGGAAAAAGATATATTATTAGCATATAACTACCAGGCTCAACTCCTGGGCTTATTGCAGACTCAGTACTTTCTTCGTTAGTTATTTCTTAGTTACTTATTTTCTTATTTCTTTACTCAACAGTAATTACTCAGATCTTACACTCTTACTGCACACAACCATCATGTATTGGTCAATACAAAAGGCTATTTAAGCCACGCCGACAATCCAATGTAATATTTATGATTTCACTTGTATTAATACATATAAATGAATAGCTTCATACAAAAATATAACAAATGTCCTGTAAAAGTAAATGATATGTAACGAAATGTGTAACGAAATATAACGTAACCTGCTTTAGGTATATATAATTTTGAATATATTATGATTGTAAACGACGTCTTGTTATGAAACATATTGTCATAACAATGAAAAAAGATTATCCCATTATCCCTATTTGGCGGACACACACACACACACACACACACACACACACACACACACACACACACACACACACACACACACGGGTGGCTGAGAAACAAGAACAGGGAAGGGAATAGGAGAAGGTGGTGTGTGGTAGAAATGGTCCTGTCATGACGTGTTTAAATTTTTGAGCCAACTCATGAATATAACTTACAGCAAGTGTAATGATGTGATACACAGCAGTGGTTCATCAATATTCTTATGGCCAGCGAGGAAATAATTAGAGAGATCTTACGGTTAATCAGCACAGAAACACATGAAATTTTTGCATGGTTATAAAAAGTATTGTTGTCTAATAAAGGTAAAATTTGTAATATTGTTAATACGTCTTATATAAAGCTCATGTGGATAAGCATAGTCTCCATAAGACATGAGATATAACAAAGAGAAGCACCATCATCACACTTACCATACAGAAGCACCATCATCACACTTCACCACACAGTGAAGCACCAGTCATCATACTCTGCCACAGAGAAGCACCATCATCACATTCTCACCACATACAGAAGCACCATCATCACACCACCACACAGTGAAGCACCATCATCATACTGCCACACAGAGAAGCACCATCATCACACCACTCACCACATACAGAAGCACCATCATCACACTCACCTCATATACAGAAGCACCATCATCACACTCACCATAGTGAACCATCATCATCATACTCGCCACACAGAGAAGCACCATCATCATAAACACTAATGCATTAATCACTCATTAATTGATTGTGATATACTCCTAACATCAGTTTTATAGGACATATTAGTTTTCAATACATTTGTTGAAGAGAAATTATTGTTGTTTCAGTTTGTGTAACTTTGGTTATCATTTATAAAAGACATTAATGTTAATGCTGAAAATGGTAATGAACAACTGACTAAAAAAGAGGATTTTCTTACATCTACATCGTTAAAAATGATCAGTATCATTTTTAATACCATTATCATTAACATCAAATATTCTTATGGAGACTTACTGATAAATTCTGGCTCTTGTCCCCGAAAAAGCCCAGGATGGAACTCTCCTGCATACTTTTTGTTGAACTATCGCCCTGCCTGTATACTTTTATTGAACTATCGCGTTCCTGTTCAACCTAGCCTGGCCACGGGCTATTGCAGTGAGCCGCCGACCAGAAACACCAATTCTAGCCTCACCTCCCCGCTCAACCTAGTGGGTCAGAGATTGTGGTTTCCTGACTGTACAAGGACGGAGACACCAAGATACTTAAAAGAAGAAACATAGTCAATAGTGTTGTTACTCTATCCTGAACTTGGTACCGCGTTTGCCGTCACCAGCTTGTTTGGATGAACAACTTAGTTTTCAGTGGAGATAATAAGACAGAGGTTCTCACAGGCTACATGTGCTTCCTCGCAACAAAACGTATCGGCATACTGTAGTGTGAAATAATTTGAGACCAGTGACGATAGGTTTTGGGAAAGGCGAGTTGTTCCAGCCGTATGTTGGCAGCCCTGTAATCCTTCTGCCGAGCAGCTACTATGGCCTGGTCAAGTGGAACAAACCGTTATTATAAATAAGGTCGGGAAGTGATAAATAGACAGTATGAAATCCTTAGAGCTCCCTTGTTAACAAAATTATTTGTGATACTTGTGAATATTGCCACATTAATTATGCTAACAAATAAACCACTCAACCTGGTCGTCCTGAGGTGGTGTAGCGTGGACGGCTGCCTGAGACCTGTCGTCTGTAGCACCAGTTTCGAGGTAGCTGAATCCATCGTGCAGCGGTGTTCTTGTGGATACCAACTGCCGGCTAATATCTAGACGCCAAACCCTTCGTTATGAAGGGTAATAATAACTCCTCGTGTTCCTCTTGAGGTTTCCATGTCGTCTGGCATGTGTAGATCTCTCTCTACTGCTTCATATTGCCTCTGTTTTATACCAAGTTCACCTAGACCGAACCCTCGCTCGTCATTCAGTCGACACAAAAGCAACAATCCGAAAAGAGGAAACAAAACACACTGATTGTCAGCCATATGGCAACACCTAGTGAGAGGGGGGGGCGGAGGGCTACACTTATCAACCTTCCCGACATATCACAGTATACGTATCGTTTCTGGAAGTCGTCGATCTCACCCCTGCACCAGATACATTTTGGTGCTAGAGTGTACATGGTTCAGGGTATTGCATTTCACGCCGAGTTTTAGTATGTATAAGAAAAATCATCATCAAGGAAGTGATTGTGATATTGCTGGAGCTGTCTGGTATTTAACTTAATAATGCATTCATAAGAACATTGAACAAAGAGG
>NW_024720700.1:0-9244 GCF_018991925.1 Homarus americanus
GAGAGAGATGCTCGGACACAACGCTACGAGGGAGATGCATGGTCACAACGCCACGAGAGAGATGCATGGTCACAACGCCACGAGAGAGATGCACGGTCACAACACCACGAGAGAGATGCATGGTCACAACGCTACCAAAGAGATGCATGGTAACAACGCTCCCAGAGAGATGCACGGTCGCAATGCTACGAGAGAGATGCATGGTCACAACGCTACAAGAGAGATGCCTAGTCGTAACGCCACGAGAGAGATGCACGGTCACAACGCCACGAGAGAGATGCATGGTTGCAACGCTACGAGAGAGATGCTCGGTCACAATACCACAAGAGAGAAGCTCGGTCGCAACGCTACGAGAGAGATGCTCGGTCACAACACTACGAGATAGATTCACGGTCACAACGCTACGAGAGAGATGCTCGATCACAACGCAACGAGAGAGATGCTCGGTCGCAACGCTACGAGAGAGATGCTCGGTCATAATGCCAGGAGAGAGATGCATGGTCACAATGCCACTGGAGAGATGCACGGTCACTACGCTACGAGAGAGATGCATGGTTACAATACCACGAGAGATATGCTCGGACACAACGCTACGAGGGAGATGTATGGTCACAACACCACGAGAGAGATGCACGGTCACAACGCCACGAGAGAGATGCACGGTCACAACGCTACCAAAGATATGCATGGTAACAACGCTACCAGAGAGATGCACGGTCACAACGCCACGAGAGAGATGCACGGTCACAACGCTACCAAAGAGATGCATGGTAACAACGCTGCGAGAGAGATTTACGGTCGCAACGCCACGGGAGAGATGCTCGGTCGCAATGCTACGAGAGAGATGCATGGTCACAATGTTACCAGAGAGATGCATGGTAACAACGCTACCAGAGAGATGCACGGTCGCAATGCTACGAGAGAGATGCTCGGTCGCAACGCTACGAGAGAGATTCACGGTCGCAACGCAACGAGAGAGATGCTCAGACGCAGTGCTACGAAAGAGATGCATGGTCACAACGCTACCAGAGAGATGGATGGTAACAACGCTACCAGAGATATGCACGGTCGCAATGCTACGAGAGAGATGCACGTTCACAACGCTACAAGAGAGATGCCTGGTCGTAACGCCAGGAGAGAGATGCACGGTCACAACGCCATGAGAGAGATGCATGGTTGCAATGCTACGAGAGAGATGCTCGGTCACAACACCGCAAGAGAGATGCTCGGTCACAATGCTACGAGAGAGATGCTCGGTCGCAACGCTACGAGAGAGATGCTCGGCCGCCAATGATATGAGAGAGATGCATGGTCGCAATCCATTAATGAGATGCTCGGTCGCAATGAGATGCATGGTCACAACGCCACGAGAGAGATGCTCGGTCGCAATGCTACGAGAGAGATGCCTGGTCACAATGCCACGAGAGAGATACACAGTCACAATGATATGAGAGAGATGCAAGGGTCACAACGCCACGAGAGAGATGCATGGTCACAACCCTACAAGAGAGATGCATGGTCCCAACGCTACGACAGAGATGCCTGGTCACAACTCCACGAGAGAGATGCTTGGTCGCAACGCTAAGAGAGAGATGCTCGGTCGCAACGCTACGAGAGATATTCACGGTCACAACGTTACGAGAGACATGGTCGATCACAACGCTGCGAGAGAGATGTGTGGTCATAACGCTACGAGAGAGATGCACGGTCACAACGCTACGAGAGAGATGCTCGGTCGCAACGCAACGAGAGAGATGCTTGGTCACAAGGCTATGAGAGTGATACATGGTCGCAACGCCACGAGAGAGATGCTCGGTCGCAACGCTACGAGAGAGATGCACGGTCGCAACGCAACGAAAGAGATGAACAGTCACAACTCTACGAGAGAGATGCCTGGTCACAACGCCACGAGAGAGATACACGGTCATAACGCCACGAGAGAGATGCATGGTCACAACGCTATGAGAGAGATGCATGGTCACAACGTTACGAGATAGATTCACGGTCACAACGCTATGAGAGAGATGCTCGATCACAATGCTACGAGAGAGATGCTCGGTCGCAACACTACGAGAGAGATGCGCGGTCATAATGCCACGAGAGAGATGCATGGTCACATTGCCACTGGAGAGATGCACGATCACTACGCCACGAGAGAGATGCACGAACACAACGCCACGAGAGAGATGCACGGTCACAACGCTACCAAAGAGATGCATGGTAACAACGTTACTAGAGAGATGCACGGTCACAACGCCACGAGAAAGATGTATGGTTGCAACGCTGCGAGAGAGATGTTCGGTCACAATACCACAAGAGAGATGCTCGGTCGCAACGCTACGAGAGAGATGCTCAGTCGCAACGCTACGAGAGAGATTCACGGTAGGAACGCAACGAGAGAGATGCTCGGTTGCAACGCTATGAGAGAGATGCATGGTCGCAACGCCACGAGAGAGATACTCGGTCGCAATGCTACGAGAGAGATGCATGGTCACAAGGTTACTAGAGAGATGCATGGTAACACCGCTACCAGAGAGATGCACGGTCGCAATGCTATGAGAGAGATGCACGGTCACAGCGCTACAAGAGAGATGCTCGGTCGCAACGCTACTAGAGAGATTCACGGTCGCAACGCAACGAGAGAGATGCTCGGTCGCAATGCTACGAGAGAGATGCATGGTCACAACGCTACCAGAGAGATGCATGGTAACAACGCTACCAGAGAGATGCACGGTCGCAATGCTACGAGAGAGATGCACGTTCACAACGCTACAAGAGAGATGCCTGGTCGTAACGCCAGGAGAGAGATGCACGGTCACAACGCCACGAGAGAGATGCATGTTTGCAACGCTACGAGAGAGATGCTCGGTCACAATACCGCAAGAGAGATGCTCGGTCGCAATGCTACGAGAGAGATGCTCGGTCGCAACGCTACAAGAGAGATGCTCGGTCACAACGCTATGAGAGAGATGCATGGTCGCAACGACATGAGAGAGATGCTCGGTCGCAATGCTACGAGAGAGATGCATGGTCACAACGCCATCGAGAGATGCTCGTCGTACGTTACGAGAGATGCCTGGTCACAATGCCACGAGAGAGATGCACAGTCACAATGATATGAGAGAGATGCACGGGTCACAACGCTACGAGAGAGATGCCTGGTCACAACGCCACGAGAGAGATACATGGTCACAACGCTACAAGAGAGATGCATGGTCACAACGCTACGACAGAGATGCCTGGTCACAACTCCACGAGAGAGATGCTCGGTCGCAACGCTACGAGAGATATTCACGGTCACAACGCTACGAGAGATATTCACGGTCACAACGCTACGAGAGACATGCTCGATCACAACGCTCCGAGAGAGATGTGTGGTCATAACGCTACGAGAGAGATGCACGGTCACAACGCTACGAGAAAGATGCTCGGTCGCAACGCAACGAGAGAGATGCTTGGTCACATGGCTATGAGAGTGATACATGGTCGCAACGCCACGAGAGAGATGCTCGGTCGCAACGCTACGAGAGAGATGCACGGTCGCAACTCTACGAGAGAGATGCCTGGTCACAACGCCACGAGAGAGATACACGGTCATAACGCCATGAGAGAGATGCATGGTCACAACGCTACGAGAGAGATGCATGGTCACAACGCTACGAGAGAGATGCCTAGTCGTAACGCCACGAGAGAGATGCACGGTCACAACGCCACGAGAGAGATGCATGGTTGCAACGCTACGAGAGAGATGCTCGGTCACAATACCACAAGAGAGAAGCTCGGTCGCAACGCTACGAGAGAGATGCTCGGTCACAACACTACGAGATAGATTCACGGTCACAACGCTACGAGAGAGATGCTCGATCACAACGCAACGAGAGAGATGCTCGGTCGCAACGCTACGAGAGAGATGCTCGGTCATAATGCCAGGAGAGAGATGCATGGTCACAATGCCACTGGAGAGATGCACGGTCACTACGCTACGAGAGAGATGCATGGTTACAATACCACGAGAGATATGCTCGGACACAACGCTACGAGGGAGATGTATGGTCACAACACCACGAGAGAGATGCACGGTCACAACGCCACGAGAGAGATGCACGGTCACAACGCTACCAAAGATATGCATGGTAACAACGCTACCAGAGAGATGCACGGTCACAACGCCACGAGAGAGATGCACGGTCACAACGCTACCAAAGAGATGCATGGTAACAACGCTGCGAGAGAGATTTACGGTCGCAACGCCACGGGAGAGATGCTCGGTCGCAATGCTACGAGAGAGATGCATGGTCACAATGTTACCAGAGAGATGCATGGTAACAACGCTACCAGAGAGATGCACGGTCGCAATGCTACGAGAGAGATGCTCGGTCGCAACGCTACGAGAGAGATTCACGGTCGCAACGCAACGAGAGAGATGCTCAGACGCAGTGCTACGAAAGAGATGCATGGTCACAACGCTACCAGAGAGATGGATGGTAACAACGCTACCAGAGATATGCACGGTCGCAATGCTACGAGAGAGATGCACGTTCACAACGCTACAAGAGAGATGCCTGGTCGTAACGCCAGGAGAGAGATGCACGGTCACAACGCCATGAGAGAGATGCATGGTTGCAATGCTACGAGAGAGATGCTCGGTCACAACACCGCAAGAGAGATGCTCGGTCACAATGCTACGAGAGAGATGCTCGGTCGCAACGCTACGAGAGAGATGCTCGGTCACAACGATGAGAGAGATGCATGGTCACAACGCCACGAGAGAGATGCTCGGTCGCAATGCTACGAGAGAGATGCCTGGTCACAATGCCACGAGAGAGATGCACAGTCACAATGATATGAGAGAGATCCAAGGGTCACAACGCTACGGGAGAGATGCCTGGTCACAACGCCACGGAAGAGATGCATGGTCACAACGCTACAAGAGAGATGCATGGTCACAACGCTACGACAGAGATGCCTGGTCACAACTCCACGAGAGAGATGCTTGGTCGCAACGCTACGAGAGAGATGCTCGGTCGCAACGCTACGAGAGATATTCACGGTCACAATGCTACGAGAGACATGCTCGATCACAACGCTGCGAGAGAGATGTGTGGTCATAACGCTACGAGAGAGATGCACGGTCACAACGCTACGAGAGAGATGCTCGGTCGCAACTCAACGAGAGAGATGCTTGTTCACAAGGCTATGAGAGTGATACATGGTCGCAACGCCACGAGAGAGATGCTCGGTTGCAACGCTACGAGAGAGATGCACGGTCGCAACGCAACGAAAGAGATGAACAGTCACAACTCTACGAGAGAGATGCCTGGTCACAACGCCACGAGAGAGATACACGGTCATAACGCCACGAGAGAGATGCATGGTCACAACGCTACGAGAGAGATGCATGGTCACAACGCTACGAGATAGATTCACGGTCACAACGCTATGAGAGAGATGCTCGATCACAACGCTACGAGAGAGATGCGCGGTCATAATGCCACGAGAGAGATGCCTGGTCACATTGCCACTGGAGAGATGCACGAACACAACGCCACGAGAGAGATGCACGGTCACAACGCTACCAAAGAGATGCATGGTAACAAAGTTACCAGAGAGATGCACGGTCACAACGCCACGAGAAAGATGTATGGTTGCAACGCTGCGAGAGAGATGTTCGGTCACAATACCACAAGAGAGATGCTCGGTCGCAACGCTATGAGAGAGATGCTCGGTCGCAACGCTACGAGAGAGATTCACGGTCGGAACGCAACGTGAGAGATGCTCGGTTGCAACGCTATGAGAGAGATGCATGGTCGCAACGCCACGAGAGAGATGCTCGGTCGCAATGCTACGAGAGAGATGCATGGTCACAAGGTTACTAGAGAGATGCATGGTAACACCGCTACCAGAGAGATGCACGGTCGCAATGCTATGAGAGAGATGCATGGTCACAACGCTACAAGAGAGATGCTCGGTCGCAACGCTACGAGAGAGATTCACGGTCGCAACGCAACGAGAGAGATGCTCTGTCGCAATACTACGAGAGAGATGCATGGTCACAACGCTACCAGAGCGATGCATGGTAACAACGCTACCAGAGAGATGCACGGTCGCAATGCTACGAGAGAGATGCATGTTCACAACGCTACAAGAGAGATGCCTGGTCGTAACGCCACGAGAGAGATTCCGCGGTCACAACGCCCACGAGAGATGCATGGTTTGCAACGCTACGAAGAGATGCTTTCGGTCCACAATACGCCAAAGAGATGCATGGATTTACAGCGCTCTGAAGTCTTTCGGTCCACAATACCTCAAGAGATGCTCGGTCACCAATGCTAGGAGAGAGATGCTCGGTCGCAACGCTACGAGAGATGCTCAGTCACAACGCTATAGAGAGAGATGCATGCTGCGCAACGACCACGAAGAGATGCTTGGTCGCAATGCTACGAGAGAGATGCATGGTCACAACGCCACGAGAGAGATGCTCGGTCGCAATGCTACGAGAGATATGCCTGGTCACAATGCCACGAGAGAGATGCACAGTCACAATGATATGAGAGAGATGCAAGGGTCACAACGCTACGAGAGAGATGCCTGGTCAAAACGCCACGAGAGAGATGCATTGTCACAACGCTACAAGAGAGATGCATGGTCACAACGCTATGACAGAGATGCCTGGTCACAACTCCACGAGAGAGATGCTTGGTCGCAACGCTAAGAGAGAGATGCTCGGTCGCAACGCTACGAGAGATATTCACAGTCACAACGCTACGAGAGACATGCTCGATCATAACGCTGCGAGAGAGATGTGTGGTCATTACGCTACGAGAGAGATGCACGGTCACAACGCTACGAGAGAGATGCTCGGTCGCAACGCAACGAGAGAGATGCTTGGTCACAACGCCACGAGAGATGCATAGTCACAACACTTGCAGGAGAGATGCACGGTCACAACACCACGAGAGATGCATGGTCACAACGCTACCAAAGAGATGCATGGTAACAACAAGCAACTCCCAGAGATGCACGGTCACGCAATGCTACGAGAGAGATGCATGGTCACAACGCTACAAGAGAGATGCCTAGTCGTAACGCCACGAGAGAGATGCACGGTCACAACGCCACGAGAGAGATGCATGGTTGCAACGCTACGAGAGAGATGCTCGGTCACAATACCACAAGAGAGAAGCTCGGTCGCAACGCTACGAGAGAGATGCTCGGTCACAACACTACGAGATAGATTCACGGTCACAACGCTACGAGAGAGATGCTCGATCACAACGCAACGAGAGAGATGCTCGGTCGCAACGCTACGAGAGAGATGCTCGGTCATAATGCCAGGAGAGAGATGCATGGTCACAATGCCACTGGAGAGATGCACGGTCACTACGCTACGAGAGAGATGCATGGTTACAATACCACGAGAGATATGCTCGGACACAACGCTACGAGGGAGATGTATGGTCACAACACCACGAGAGAGATGCACGGTCACAACGCCACGAGAGAGATGCACGGTCACAACGCTACCAAAGATATGCATGGTAACAACGCTACCAGAGAGATGCACGGTCACAACGCCACGAGAGAGATGCACGGTCACAACGCTACCAAAGAGATGCATGGTAACAACGCTGCGAGAGAGATTTACGGTCGCAACGCCACGGGAGAGATGCTCGGTCGCAATGCTACGAGAGAGATGCATGGTCACAATGTTACCAGAGAGATGCATGGTAACAACGCTACCAGAGAGATGCACGGTCGCAATGCTACGAGAGAGATGCTCGGTCGCAACGCTACGAGAGAGATTCACGGTCGCAACGCAACGAGAGAGATGCTCAGACGCAGTGCTACGAAAGAGATGCATGGTCACAACGCTACCAGAGAGATGGATGGTAACAACGCTACCAGAGATATGCACGGTCGCAATGCTACGAGAGAGATGCACGTTCACAACGCTACAAGAGAGATGCCTGGTCGTAACGCCAGGAGAGAGATGCACGGTCACAACGCCATGAGAGAGATGCATGGTTGCAATGCTACGAGAGAGATGCTCGGTCACAACACCGCAAGAGAGATGCTCGGTCACAATGCTACGAGAGATGTCTTTCGGTCTGGCCTTCCACGAGAGATGCTTTCGGTCCTAGCGATATAAGAGAGAGATGCATGGTCACAACGCCACGAGAGAGATGCTCGGTCGCAATGCTACGAGAGAGATGCCTGGTCACAATGCCACGAGAGAGATACACAGTCACAATGATATGAGAGAGATGCAAGGGTCACAACGCCACGAGAGAGATGCATGGTCACAACCCTACAAGAGAGATGCATGGTCCCAACGCTACGACAGAGATGCCTGGTCACAACTCCACGAGAGAGATGCTTGGTCGCAACGCTAAGAGAGAGATGCTCGGTCGCAACGCTACGAGAGATATTCACGGTCACAACGTTACGAGAGACATGGTCGATCACAACGCTGCGAGAGAGATGTGTGGTCATAACGCTACGAGAGAGATGCACGGTCACAACGCTACGAGAGAGATGCTCGGTCGCAACGCAACGAGAGAGATGCTTGGTCACAAGGCTATGAGAGTGATACATGGTCGCAACGCCACGAGAGAGATGCTCGGTCGCAACGCTACGAGAGAGATGCACGGTCGCAACGCAACGAAAGAGATGAACAGTCACAACTCTACGAGAGAGATGCCTGGTCACAACGCCACGAGAGAGATACACGGTCATAACGCCACGAGAGAGATGCATGGTCACAACGCTATGAGAGAGATGCATGGTCACAACGTTACGAGATAGATTCACGGTCACAACGCTATGAGAGAGATGCTCGATCACAATGCTACGAGAGAGATGCTCGGTCGCAACACTACGAGAGAGATGCGCGGTCATAATGCCACGAGAGAGATGCATGGTCACATTGCCACTGGAGAGATGCACGATCACTACGCCACGAGAGAGATGCACGAACACAACGCCACGAGAGAGATGCACGGTCACAACGCTACCAAAGAGATGCATGGTAACAACGTTACTAGAGAGATGCACGGTCACAACGCCACGAGAAAGATGTATGGTTGCAACGCTGCGAGAGAGATGTTCGGTCACAATACCACAAGAGAGATGCTCGGTCGCAACGCTACGAGAGAGATGCTCAGTCGCAACGCTACGAGAGAGATTCACGGTAGGAACGCAACGAGAGAGATGCTCGGTTGCAACGCTATGAGAGAGATGCATG
>NW_024720701.1:0-18714 GCF_018991925.1 Homarus americanus
CAGTATGCTACGTTCAGTTACATTGCTGTCAGCGTTGTACCTGGGAGTGTTGGAGGTGCACCTGGGGTGCCAGAGATGTACCTGGGAGTGTCAGTGGTGTACCTGGGAGTGTCAGAGGTGCACCTGAGAGTGTTAGGGGTGCACCTGGGGTGTCAGAGGTGCACCTGGGAGTGTCAGGTGGGTACCTGGGTGTCAGTGGTGTACCTGGGGTGTCAGTGGTGTACCTGCAAGAATGTCGGTGCAAGTGTCAGAGGTTTTACCTGGGAGTGTCTCAGGTGCACCTGGGTGTGTTAGAGAGTCACCCAGGGTGGTGTACCTGGGAGCATCGGAGGTGTACCTGGAAGTGGCTGAGGCTTACTGGGAGAGTCAGAGATGTATCCGGGAGTGTCAGAGGTACACTGGGGTCAGAGGTGCACTTGGGAGTGTCTGAGGTGTACCGGGGAGTGTCAGAGGTGCACGGGAGTGTCTGAGGTGTACCTGCAGTGTCAGAGGTATACCTGGGAGGTGTCGGGGCACCCAGTGTCAGGTGGCACCTGGAAGGTCAACACAAAGTATCAGCAGGCAACACGAAGGTCAGGAGGTATACAGAGGTATCGAGTACCTGGGAGCATCAAGTTGTACCTGGGAGTGTCCAGGGAAAGGTGCTACCTGGGTAGTGTCAGAAAGAATGCACCTGGGAGTGTCGGAGGTGTTCCTGAGAGTGTCAGGGGTACCTGGAAGTGTCAGAGGTGTACCTGGGAGTTTCTGAGGTGTGCCTGCGTGTGTCAGAGGTGTACCTGCGTGTGTCAGAGTTGTACCTGGCAGTGTCAGCGGTTACCTGGAGTGTCAGGGGTACCTGGGAGTGTCAGAGGTGTACCCGGGAGTGTCTCAGGTGTACCTGGGTGTGTTAGAGGAGCCTGGGGTGTCAGATGTGCACCTGCGTCCGAGTGTACCGGAGTGTCAGAGGTGTACCTGGGAGGTACTGCAGGTGTACCTGCGAGTGTCCAGAAGGTGTACCTGGGAGGTCAGGGTGCCTGTGAGTGTCAGAAGGTGTAGAATGTCAGGGTGCACCTGAAGTCAGGGGTGTACCTGCAGTGTCGAGGTGAACCTGGGAGTGTCTGAGGTACCTGCGAGTGTCCAGTGTACCTGGGAGTGTCTCAGGTGTACCTGGAAGTGCCAGAGTTGTACCTGGAAGTGTCAGAGGTGTACCTGGGAGTGCCAGAGGTGTACCTAGGAGTGTCAGTGGTGTAACTGTGAGTGTCAGGTGTGTACCAGGGAGGTCAGAGGAACACCAGGTCAGCTGTGTACCTGGAGTGTCAGAGGTGTACCCCAGAAGTGTCAGAGGTGTACCTGGGAATGTCAGGGGTGTAACTGGGAGTGTCGGAGGTGTAACTGGGAATGTCCAGAGGTGTACACAGCATTGTCGGAGGTGTACCTGGCAGTGACAGAGGTGTACATGGGAGTATCAGTGTACACCGGGAGCATCAGAGTTGTACCCGGGAGTGTCAGAGGTGACCTGAGAGTGTGAAAGTGTACCTGGGAGGTCAGAGGTGTACCTGGGAGTGTCGGAGGTATTCCCGAGAGAGTCAGGGGTGTACCAAGTGTCAGAGGTGTACCGGGAAGTGTCTGAGGTGTACCTGCGTGTGTCAGAGGTGTACCTGGGAGTGTCAGGGGTGTACCTGGGAGTGTCAGCGTGAACCTGGGAGTGTCAGCGGTGTACCTGGGAGTGCCAGAGGCTGCTACAGGAGTATCAGAGGTGTACCTGGGAGTGTCAGAGGGTACCTGGGAGTGTCTGGTGTACCTGGGAGTGTTTGGGTGTACCTGGGAGTGTCTCAGGTGCCTGGGAGTGTCTCAGGTGACCTGTTAGTGTCAGAGTTGTACCTGGAAGTGTCAGAGGTGTACCTGGGAGTGCCAGGGTTTACCTAGGGTCAGTGGTGTACCTGTGAGGTGTCGGGTCAGGGGTGTCAGAGGAGTACCTGGTGTCGGCGGTGTACCTGGGGTGTCAGAGGAACGCGTGAGGTGTACCTGGGGTGTCCAGGGTGTATCTGGGGTATCGGACGTGTACCTGGAGTGGCTGGGGTGACTCTGGGAGTGTCAGAGATGCACCTGGGAGTGTTGAGAGTGTACCGGGAGTGTCAGGGGGCACCTGGGAGTGTCTCAGGTGTACCGGGGAATGTCAGAGGTGACCTGGGAGTGTCTGAGGTGTTCCTGTGAGTGTCAGCGGTGTACCAGGGAGTGTCAGCGGTGTACCGAAGTGTCAGCGGTAACCCAGAGTGTCAGAGCCCAGCACTGGGAGTACAGAGGTGACCTGGGAGTATCAGAGTTGTACGGAGTGTCAGAGTGTACCTGGGAGTTCAGAAGTGTACCTGAGTGTGTCAGAGGTGTACCTGGGAGTGTCTGGAGGTGTTCTTGAGAGTGTCAGAGGCATACCGGGAGTGTCTGAGGTGTACCTGCGTGTGTCAGAGAGGTGTACCTGGGAGAGTTAGGGGTGCACCTGAGTGTCAGCGGTGTACCTGGAGTGTCACCGGTGTATCTGGAAGTGTCAGGGGTGTACCTGGGAGTGTCTGAGGTGTACATGGGTGTCAGAGGTGTACCTGGCAGTGTCAGCGGTGTAACTGGAGTGTCAGTACCTGGGAGTACAGAGGTATACCTGGGAGTATCAGAGGTGTACCTGGGAGTGTCAGAGGTGTACCTGGGAGTGTCAGGGTGTACCAAGTGTCAGGGGTGTACCTGGGAGTGTCTGAGGTGTACCTGGGAGTGTCTGAGGTGTACCTTGAAGTGTCTGAGGTGTACATGGACTGTCAGAGTTGTACTGGCAGTGTCAGCGGTGACCTGGAGAGGTACCCAGAGGTGGCCGCACAGAGGTGTACCAGGGGTGTCAGAGGTGTACCTGGGAGTGTGAGCGGTGTACCTAGGAGTGTCAGAGGTATACCTGGGAGTATCAGATGTGTACCTGGGAGTGTCAGAGGTGTACCTAGGAGTGTTGAGGTGTACCTGGCAGTGTCAGCGGTGTACCTGGGAGTGTCAGCGGTACTGGGGTGTCAGTATACCTGGGAGTATCAGAGGTGTACCTGGGAGTGTCAGCGTTGTACCTGGGAGTGTCAGAGGTGTACCTGGGAGTGCCAGAGGTGTACCTGGGAGTGTCAGTGGTGTACCTGGGAGTGTCAGAGATGTACCTGAGAGTGTCAGGGGTGTACCTGGGAGTGTCAGAGGTGTACCTGGGAGTGTCTGAGGTGTACCTGGGAGTGTCAGTAAGTGTCAGTGGTGTACGGGTGTCAGGTGGCCTAAGGAGTGTCAGGGTGTACCTGGTAGTGTCTCAGGTGTACCTGGGTGTGGAAGGTACCCGGGAGTGTCAGATGTGTACCTGGGAGTATCGGAGGTGTACCTGAAGTGGCTGAGGTGTACTTGGGTCAGAGATGTATCTGGGAGTGACAGAGGTGTACTTGGGGTGTCAGATGTGTACTTGGGAGTGTCTGAGGTGTACCGGGGAGTGTCAGTACCAGGGAGTGTCTGAGGTGTACCTACGAGTGTCAGAAGGTAGCACTAGAGTGTCAAGGGGTGTACCTGTGAGTGTCAGCGGTGTACCTGGGAGTCCAGTGTACCGGAGTATCCGGTACCTGGGAGTGTCAGAGGTGTACATGGAGTGTCAGAGGTGTACCATGGCAGTGTCAGCGGTGTACCTGTTTGTGTCAACATTGTACCTAGGGTGTCAGCGGTGTACCTGGGAAGTGTCAGAGGTATACCTGAGAGTATCAGGGTACAAGTGTCAGTGGTGTACCAGGGGTGTCAGATGTGTACCTGGGAGTGTCTGAGGTGTACCAGGAGTGTCAGATGTACCTGGGAGTGCGAGGTGACCTGGGAGCATCAGAGTTGTACTTGGGGTGTCAGAGGTGTACCTGGGAGTCCAGAGGTGTACCTGGATTGTCAGAGATGCACCTGGGAGTATCGTGTTCCTGAGAGTGTAGGGGTGTACACAGAGGAATTGTACCTGGGAGTGTCTGAGGTGTACTGCGTGTCAGAGGTACACGGGAGTGTCAGGGGTTTTCACGGCAGTGTCAGCGGTGTACCTGGGAGTGTCAGCGGTGTACACCGAAGTGTCGAGGTGTACACCGGGAGTGTCTGAAGGTGTACATGGAGTGTCAGAGGTGTACCATGGCAGTGTCAGCGGGTACCTGTTTGTGTCAACGGTGTACCTAGGAGTGTCAGCATTGTACCTGGGAGTGTCAGAGGTACTACCTGAGAGTATCAGAGATGTACCTGGGAGTGTCAGTGGTGTACCAGGGAGTGTCAGATGTGTACCTGGGAGGTCTGAGGTGTAGGGTGTCAGGTGGCCTGAGGTCTGAGGTACGGAAGTGTCGAGGTGACCTGGGAGTGTCTGAGGTGTACCTGGTAGTGTCACAGTTGTACCCGGAAGTGTCAGAGGTGCCTGGGAGTGCCAGAGGTACCTGGGAGGTCAGTGGTGTACCTGTGAGTGTAAGGCAGTACCAGGGAGCATCAGAGAGTACACGAGTGTCAGCGGTGTACCTGGAGTGTCAGAAGAGAACCAGAGAGTGTAAGAGGTGTACCTGGGAGGCCAGTGGTGTACCAGAGTGTCAGATGTGTACCTGGGAGTGTCAGAGGTGCACCTGTGAGTGTCTGAAGGTGTACCTGGAGTGTCAGAGGTGTGCCTGTGAAGTTCTGATGTATACCTGGGAGTGTAAGACACCTGGGAGTGTCAGAGGTGTGCATGGGAGTGTGTGAGGTGTACCTGGGATTGTCTGAGGTGTACCTGGCAGTGTCTGAAGTGGCACTGGCAGTGTCAGCGGTGTACCTGGGAGTGTCAGCGGTGTACCTGGGAGTGTCAGAGGTGTACCTGGGAGTGTTGGACGTGTACCTGGGAGTGTCAGAGGTGCACCAGGGATTGTCAGTGAGCACCTGGGAGTGTCAAAGGTGTACCTGGGAGTGTCCTGGGAGTGTCAGAGATGTACCTGGGAGTGTCAGAGGTGTACCTGGGAGTGTCTAAAGTGTACCTGGGTTTGTCTGAGGTGTACCTGGGAGTGTCAGAGGAGAACCAGAGAGTGTCAGATGTGTACGTGGGAGTGTCAGAGGTTTACCTGTGAGTGTCTGAGGGTACCTGGGAGTGTCAGAGGTGTGCCTGGCAGGTCTGCAGTATACCTGGGAGTGTCAGAGGTGTACCTGGGAGTGTCAGAGGTGTGCATGGGAGTGTCTGAGGTGTACCTGGCAGTGTCTGAGGTGTACCTGGCAGTGTCAGCAGTGTAAATGGGAGTGTCAGCGGTGTACCTGGGAGGTGTCAGAGGTGTACCTGGGAGTTTTGGACGTGTACCTGGGAGTGTCGGTGTACCAGGGATTGTCAGTGGAGTACCTGGGGTGTCAGAGGTGCTGGGAGTGTCAGAGGTGTACCTGGGAGTGCCAGAGGTGTACCTGGGAGTGTCAGGGTGCACCTGGGAGTGTCAGGGTGTAACTGGGCGTGTCGGAGGTGACTAGGAGTGTCGGAGGTAACTGGGAGTGTCTGAGGTGTACCTGGGAGTGTCAGAGGTGTACCTGGGGTGTTTCAGGTGCCGCCGGTGTGTCCAGAGGCTGGGATGTCAGAGGTGTACCTGGGAAGGAGTACCTGGGAGTGTCAGAGGGTACTTGGGGGTGTGAGATGTGGGAGTGTCAGAGGTGCACCTGGTGTCAAGAGTGTACCGAGTGTCTGAGTGTACCAGGTCATAGGTGACCTGGGAGTATGAGGTGTACCCGTAGTGTCAGGTGTACATGGGAAGTGTCAGCAGGTACCTGGGAATGTCAGCGGTACCTGGGAGTGTCAAGCATACCGAGCATCAGAGGTGCACCTGGGAGCATCAGAGTACCTGAGTGTAGAGGTGTACCTGGGAGTGTGAAGAGTGTACCTGGGAGGTCAGAGGTGTACCTGGGAGTGTCGGAGGTGTTCCTGAGAGTGTCAAGGGTGTACCTGGAAGTGTCAGAGGTGTACCGGGAGTGTCTGAGGTGTACCTGCGTGTGTCAGAGGTGTACATGGGAGTGTCCAGGGTGTACCTGGGAGTGTCAGCGGTGAACCTGGGAGTGCCAGCGGTGTACCGTGGAGTGTCTGAGGTGTACCTGCGTGTGTCAGAGGTGTACGCGAGTGTGGGGTGTACCCGGGAGTGTCAGCGGTGAACCCAAGTGGCGGTGTACCTGGGGGTGGTATACCTGGGTATCAGAGGTACACCGGGAGTGTCAGAGAGTGTACCTGGGAGTGTCTGAGGTATACCTGGGAGTATCTCGGTGTACCTGGGGTGTCTCAGGTGACCTGGAGTGTCTCAGTACCTGGTAGTGTCAGAGTTGTACCTGGAAGTGTCAGAGGTGTACCTAGGAGTGTCAGCGGTGTACCTGTAGTGTCAGGTTGTACGGGGGTGTCAGAGGAGTACCTGGGAGTGGTGGTGTGAGTGTCCAGAGTTGTACCTGGGAGTGCCAGAGGTGTACCTGGGAGTGTCTCAGGTGTACCCTGAAGTGTCAGAGTTGTACCTGGAGTGCCAGAGGTGTACCTAGGAGTGTCAGTGGTGTACTGCCAGGTGTCAGGTGTGTACCAGGGAGTGTCAGAGGAGTACCTGGGAGTGTCATGGGTGTACGGGGTCAGAGGAACACTTGGGAGTGTTAGGAGGTGTACCTGGGAGTGTCAGAGGTGTATCTGGGAGTATCGGAGGTGTACCTGGGAGTGGCTGAGTGCCTTGGGAGTGTCAGAGATGTACCTGGGAGTGTTAGGGGTGTACCTGGGAGTGTGAGGAATAGTACCTGTGAGTGTCTGAGGAGTGTACCGGGAATGTCAGAGGTGTACCTGGGAGTGTCTGAGGTGTAGCTGCAGTGTCAGAGGTGTACCTGTGAGTGTCAGGGGTACCTGTGAGTGCTCGGCATTGTGCAGGGAGTGGCGGTGACCTGGGAGTGTCAGCGGTGTACCTGGAGTGTCAGATGTATACCTGGGGTATCAGAGGTGTACCTGGGAGTATCAGAGTTGTACCTGGAAGTGTCAGAAGGTGTACCTGGAGTGTCTGAGTGTACCTCGTGTCCAGAAGGTGTACCTGGGAGGTCAGGGGTTACCTGGAAGTGTCGCGAGCCACCTGGGAGTGTCAGCGGTGTACCTGGAAGTGTCAGGGTGACCTGGGAGTGTCTGAGGTGTACATGGAGTGTCAAGAGGTGTACCTGGCAGTGTCAGCGGTGTACTGGGAGTGTCAGGATTGTACCTGGGGTACCAGAGGTATACCTGGGAGTATCAGAGGTGTACCTGGGAGGTCAAGTACCTGGGAGTGTCAGGGGTGTACCTGGAAGTGTCGAAATACCTGGGTGTCTGAGGTGTACCAAGTGTCAGCGGTGTACCTGTTTGTGTCAACGGTGTACATGGGAGTGTCCGAGGTGTACCTGCGTGTGTCAGAGGTGTACCTGGGAGTGTCAGGGTGTACCTGGCAGTGTCAGCGTGTACCTGGGAGTGTCAGCGGTGTACCTGGAAGTGTCGGGGCCTGGGATTGTCTGAGGTGTACATAGAGTGTCAGACGTGTACCATGGCAGTGTCAGCGGTGTACCTGGCAGTGTCAGCGGTGTACCCGAGGTGTCAGCGTGTACCTGGGAAGTGTCAGAGGTGTACATGGGTGTCAGAGGTGCTACCTGGCAGTGTCAGCGGTGTACCTGGGAGTGTCACGGGTGTGCGAGGTACCAGAGAATATCAGATTTGTACCTGGCAGTGTCAGCGGTGTACCTGGGAGTGCCAAGAGGTGCCGACCGGGAGTGTCAGAGTTGCCAGGAGTGTCAGAGGTGTACCTGGGAGTGAGCAGTGTACCCAGGAGGTCAGAGTATACCTGGGCATCAGATGTGTACCTGGGATTGTCAGAGGTGTACCTAAGTGTCAGGGTGACAGTACCTGGCAGTGTCAGCGGTGTACCTAGAGTGTCACGGTGTACCCAGGAGTGTCAGAGGTGTACCTGGGAGGTCAGAGGTGTACCAGGAGGTCAGAGGTATACCTGGGAGTGTGGCGGTGTACCTAGGAGTGTTAGAGGCATACCTGGGAGTATCAGATGTGTACCTGAGTTGTCAGGGTGTACCTGGGAGTGAGGTGTCACCTGGAGTGTCAGAGTGTTCCTGAGAGTGTCAAGGTGTACCTGGAAGAGGTGTACCAGTGTCTGAGGTGTACCTGCGTGTGTCAGAGGTGTACACTGGGAGTGTCAGTGTACAGGAGTGTCAGCGTGAGCACCAGAAACCAGCGTGGCCACCTGGGAGTCCAGAGGGTTACCTGGGAGCTATCAGAGTGTACCTGGGATGTCAGAAGGTACCTGGGAGTGTCAGGGATGTACCTGGAAGTGTCAAGAATTGTACCTGAAGTGTCTGAGGTGAACACTAGGAGTGTCTCAGGTGCCTGGGAGAGTGCAGGTGTACCTGGGAAGTGTCTCAGGTGTACCTGGTAGTGTCAGAGCTGACCTGGATGTCAGAGGTGTACCTGGGAGTGCCAGAGGTGAACCTAGGAGTGTCAGTGGTGGAACTGTGTCAGGTGTGTACCAGGAGTGTCAGAGGTACGGTCAGCGGTGTACCTGGGAGTGTCAGAGGTGTACCTGAGAGTGTCAGAGGTGTACCGAGTGTCAGGGGTGTAACTGGGAGTTGGGAGGTGTAACTGGGAATGTCAGAGAGAGCACGGCATTGTCGGAGGTGTACCTGACAGAAGTGTACCTGGGAGTATCAGAGGTGTACAAGGAGTATCAGAGGTGTACACAAGTGTCAGAGGTGTACCTGGGAGTTGGAGGTGACC
This sequence comes from Homarus americanus, assembly GCF_018991925.1. Classification (NCBI taxonomy): domain Eukaryota; kingdom Metazoa; phylum Arthropoda; class Malacostraca; order Decapoda; family Nephropidae; genus Homarus; species Homarus americanus. Next base: position 8,744 of record NW_024720701.1, read on the forward strand.
TGGAGTGTCAGAGGTGTACCTGGGAGTGTCGGAGGTGTTCACAAAGAGTGTCAGGGTGTACCTGGTGTCAGAGGTGTACCGTGGAGTGTCTGAGGTGTACCTGCGTGTGTCAGAGGTGTACCTGGGAGTGTCAGGGGAATGTACCTGGGAGTGTCAGCGGTGAACCTGGGAGTGTCAGCGGTGTACCTGGGGTGCCAGAGGTATACCTGGGAGTATCAGAGGTGTACCTGGGAGTGTCAGAATGTACCTGGGAGTGTCTGAGGTGTACCTGGGAGTGTCTCAGGTGTACCTGAGTGTCTCAGGTGTACCTGGAGTGTCTCAGGCATACCTGGTAGTGTCAGAGTTGTACCTGAGGTCAGAGAGTGTGTACCTAGGTGTCAGCGGTGTACCTGTGAGGTGTCAGGTGTGTACCAGGGAGTGCAGAGGAGTACCTGGAGGTCAGTGGTGTACCTGGGGGGTCAGAGTTGTACCTGGGTGACAGAGGTGCACCTGGGAGGTCCCCAGGTGTACCTGGTAGTGTCAGAGTTGTACCTGGGAGTGCCAGAGGTGCACCAGGGTGTCAGTGGTGACGAGGTGTCAGTGTGTACCGGGGAGGTTCCTGGGAGTACAGTGTCAGCGGTGTACCTGGGAGTGTCAGAGGTGCAGGAGTGTTAGGAGGTATTACCTGGGAGTGTCAGGGGTGTATCTGGGAGCATCGGAGGTGTACCTGGGAGTGGCTGAGGTGTACTTGGGAGTGTAAGAGATGCAGAGTGTTAGAGGTGTACCTGGGAGTGTCAGAGAGGTGTACCTGTGAGTGTCTGAGGTGTACTGGGAATGTCAGAAGGTGTACCTAGGAGTGTCTGAGGTGTAGCTGCGAGAGTGTCAGAGGTGTACCTGTGAGTGTCAGGGGTGTACCTGTAGTGTCAGCAGTGTACCAGGAAGTGTCAGCAGTGTACCTGGGAGTGTCAGCAGTACCTGGGAGTGTCCAGAAGTATACCGGAGTATCAGAAGTGTACCGAGTATCAGGGTATACCTGGAGTTCAGATGTACCTGGGCTAGTAGTAGTACCTGGAATGTGTCAAGTGTACCTAGGAAGTGTCAGAGTATTCCTGAGAGTGTCAAGGTATTCCTGGAAGTGTCAAGGTGTACCAAGTGTCTGAAAGTGTACCTGCGTGTCAGAAAGTGTACCACAGAGGTCGAGGTGCACCGCAAAGCGTCAGCAGTATACCTGGGAGGTCAGCGGTGTACCTGGAAGTGTCCCGGGGTGTACCTGGTGTCACCGAGGTGTACATGGAGTGTCAAGTGTACCTGGCAGTGTCAGCGGTGTACCTGGGAGTGTCAGCGGTGTACCTAGGAGTACCCGAGGTATACCTGGGAGTATCGAGTGTGCCTGGGAGTGTCAGGGGTGTACCTGGAAGTGTCAGGGGTGACCTGGGAGGTGTCTGAGAGGTGTGCCTGGAGGTCAGCAGTGTACCTGTGTCTACGGTGTACATGGAGTGTCTGAGGTGTACCTGCGTGTGTCAGGGTGCACCTGGGAGTGTCGAGGGTGTACCTGGCAGGTCAGCGTTGCTACATGAGCATCAGCGGTGTACCTGGAAGTGTCAGGGGTGTACCTAGGAGTGTCTAGAGGTGTACATGGAGTGTCAGACAGACCATGGCAGTGTCAGAGGTGTACCTGTCTGTGTCAACTACGTGTACCTGGGAGTGTCAGCGTGTACCTGGGAAGTGTCAGAGGTGTACATGGAGGTCAGAGGTGTACCTGGCAGTGTCAGCGGTACCTGGGAGTGTCAGTGGTGACCTGGGAGACCAGAGGCATACACCGGGAGTATCAGAGTTGTACCCGGCAGAGTCAGCGTTGTGGGAGTGCCAGAGGTGTACACCAGGAGAGGTGCACCGGGAGTGTCAGAGGTGTACCTGGGAGTGTGAGCGGTGTAACCAGAGGTGTCAAGTATACCTGGGAGTATCAGATGTGTACCTGCATTGTCAAGAGGTGTACTAGGAGTGTCAGAGGTGTACAGTACCTGGCAGTGTCAGCGGTGTGCCTGGGAGTGTCAGCGGTGTGACCGGAGTGTCAGAGGTATACCTGGGGCATCAGGGTGTACCTGGGAGTGTCAGCGTTGTACCTGAGGTGGAGGTGTACCTGGGGTCCAGAGGGTGACCTGGAGTGTCAGTGTGTACCTGGGAATTGTCCAGGGGTGTACCTGAGAGTGTCAGGGTGTACCTGGGAGGTCAGAGGTGTACCTGGGGTGTCTGAGGTGTAGCTGCGAGTGTCAGAGTGTACCTGTGAGTGTCAGGGTGACCTGTGAGTGTCAGCGTGTACCAGAGTGTCAGCACGCGAGTGTCAGCGGTGTACCTGGGAGTGTCCAAAATACCTGAGGAGTATCAAGTGTACCTGAGCATCAGAGCCTGCGAGTGTCAGAGGTGTACAGGGAGTGTCAGAGGTGTACCTGGGTGTGTCAAGGTGTACCTGGGAGTGTCAGGAGGTGTTCCTGAGGTGTCAGGTGTTCCTGGAAGTGCCAGAGGTGTACCTGAGGTGTCTGAGGTGTACCTGCGTGTCAGAGGTGTACCTGGGAGGTCAGGGGTGTACACTGGAAGTGTCAGCGGTGTACACAGTGTCAGAGGTGTACCTGGGAGTGTCAGGGGTGTACCTGGGAGTGTCTGTCAGAGAGGTGTACCTGTAGTCAGCAGTGTACCTGGGAGTGTCAGCAGTGTACCTAGGAGTACCAGAGGTATACCTGGGAGGAGTGTCAGAGGTGTACCTGGGAGTGTCAGGGGTGTACCTGGAAGTCAGGGTGTACCTGGAGTGTCTGAGGTACCTGGGAGTGTCAGCGGTGTACCTGTTTGTCTACGGTGTACATGGGAGTGTCTGGTAGTACCTGCGTGTGTCAAGGTGCCTGGGAGTGTCAGGGGTGTACCTCGCAGTGTCAGCGGTGTACCTGGGAGTGTCAGCGGTGTACCTGGAAGTGTCAGGGTGTACCTGGGAGTGTCTGAGAGGTGTACATGGGTGTCGGGCATACCATGGCAGTGTCAGCGGTGTACCTGTTTGTGTCAACAGTGTACCTGGGAGGTCAGCGGTGTACCTGGGAGTTCTGAGTGTACATGGAGTGTCAGAGGTGTGCAGTGTCAGCGGTGTACCTGGGAGTGTCAGCGGTGTACCAGTGAGGTATACCTGGGGTATCAGAGTTGTACCTGGCAGTGTCAGTGGTGCAAGGAGGTGCCAGAGAGGTGTACCTGGGAGTGTCAGAGGTGTACCAGGAGTGTCAGGGTGTACCTGGGGTGTGAGCGGTGTACCTAGGAGTGTCCAGAGGTATACCTGGGGTATCAGATGTGTACCTAGGCAGAGGTGCACCTGGGTGTCAGAGGTGTACAGCACCTGGCAGTGTCATGGTGTACCTGAGATCAGCGGTGTACCTGGGAGTGTCAGAGGTATACCTGAGTATCAGGCAGGAGGTGTGGCGTTGTACCTGGAGTGTCGGAGGTGTACCTGGGAGTGCCAGAGGTGCACCTGGGAGTGTCAGTGGTGTACCTGGGGTGTCAGAGGTGTACCTGAGAGTGTCAGGGGTGGCCTGGGAGTGCCAGAGGTGTACACTAGGATTGTCTGAGGTGTACCTGGGAGGTCAGTGGTGTACCTGGGAGGTCAGTGGTGTACCTGGGAGTGTCAGGGGTGTACCTGGGAGTGTCAGAGGTGTACCTGGGGTGTCTCAGGTGTACCTGGGTGTGTGTTAGTACCTGGGGTGTCAGAGGTGTACCTGGGAGTATCGGAGGTGTACCTGGGTGGTGTGCGAGAGTCAGAGATGTATCTGGGAGTGTCAAGGGTGTACCTGGAGTGTCAGAGGTGTACAGGAGTGTCAGAGGTGTACCGGGAGTGTCAGAGGTGTACCTGGGAGTGTCTGGTGTACCTGCGAGTGTCAGAGGTGTACCTGGGAGTGTCAGGGTGTACCTGTGACTGTCGGCAGGTACCCGGAGTATGCTTGGTACCTGGGAGTGTCAGCGGTGTACCTGGAGTGTCCAGAGGTATACCGAGGAGTATCCAGAGGTGTACCTGGGAGTATCAAGTTGTACCTGGGAGTGTCAGAGGTGTACCAGGGAGTGTCAGAGGTGTACCTGGGTGTGTCAGAGATGTACCTGGGAGTGTCGGAGGTGTTGCAAGTATCAGGGGTGTACTTGGAGGTGTACTTGGGAGTGTCTGAGGTGTACCTGCGTGTGTCCAGAGGTGTACCTGGGAGTGCCAGAGAGTGTGCCCGGGAGTGTCTGAGTGTACAGGGGAGTTCAAGAGTGTACCAGGGTAATGCAAGTAACCTGCGAGTGTCCAGAAGTGTACCTAGGAGTGTCAGGGTAGCACCTGTGACTGTCAGCGGTGTACCTGGGACTGTCAGCGGTGTACCTGGGAGTGTCAGCAAGTGGACCTGGGAGCGTCAGAAATGCAGGAGTATCAGAAGGTGTACCTGGGAAGTATGTTGTACCTGGGAGTGTCAGAGGTGTACCTGGGAAGTGTCAGAGGTGTACCTGGGTGTGTCAAACAGGAGTGTCGGAGGTGCACTGAGAGTGTCGAGGTGTACTTGGGAAGTGTCAGAGGTGTACACAGTGTCAGAGGTGTACCTGCAGTGTCAAGGTGTACCTGGCAGTGTCAGCAGTGTACCTGGGAGTGTCAGTGCCTGGGAGTGTCCAAGTATACCTGAAGTATCAGAGTTGTACCTGGGAGTATCCAAGTTGTACGGAGTGTGAGAGTTGTACCTGGGAGGTCAGAGGTGTACCTGGGAGTGTCAGAGGAGTGTTCCTGGTGTCAGGGTGTACCTGGAGTGTGAGGTGTACCGGAGAGTGTCTGAGTGTACCTGCGTGTGTCAGAGGTGTACATAGGAGTGTCAGGGTGTACCTGGGAGTGTCAGCCCAGCCTGGGAGTGCCAGCGGTGCCTGGGAGTGGTATACACAGGAGCAGAGAGGTGTGCAGGGTGTCAGAGGTGTACACAGAATGTCAGGGGTAAAACCTGGAAGTGTCAAAGCTGTACGGGAGGTATGCAGAGTGAACCTGGGAGTGTCTGAGGAGCTACCTGTGAGTGTCTCAAGGTATATCTAGGAGTGTGTGTACCTGGAGTGTCAGAGTTGTACCTGGAAGTCTCAGAGGTGTACCTGGGAGTGCAGAGGTGTACCTAAGTGTCAGTGTGTAACTGTGAGTGTCAGGTGTGTACCAGGATGTCAGAGAGTACACTAGGAGTCAGCAGGTACACAGGTATAAGTGTATTACAAAGTGTCAGAGGTGTACCAGAGTGTCAGAGGTGTAACTGGGAGTGTCAAGCGGAACTGAATGCAGATGTGTACCTGGCATTGTCGGAATTGTACCTAGCAGTGACAGAGGTGTACCTGGAGTATCAGAGTGACCTGGGGTATCGAGTTGTACCTGAAGTGTCCCAGAGGTACCTGGGAGTGTGAGAAGTGTACCTGGAGTGTAGGTGGCCTGGGAGTGTCAGAGGTGTTCCTGAGAGTGTCAGGGGGTACCTGGAAGTGTCAGAGGTGTACCAGGCATGCAGGCACGTGTGTCAGGAGTACCACGGAGTGTCAGAATTGTACCTGGGAGTGTCAGCTGGTGAACCTGGGAGTGCAGCGGTGTACCTGGGAGTGCCAAGTTATACCTGGGAGTATCAGAGGTGTACCTGGGAGTGTCAAGGTGTACCTGGGAGTGTTTGAGGTGTACCTGGAAGTATTTGAGGTGTACCTGGGAGTGTCTCAGGTGTACCTGGAGATGTCTCAGAGTGTACCTGGTAATGTCGGTGTACAAGAGTGTCAGAGGTGTACCTGGGAGTACCAGAGGAGTGTCAGTGGTGTACCTGTGAGTGTGGGTGTGTACCCAGGGAGTGTCAAGAGAGTACCTGGGAATGTCAGCGGTGTACCTGTGAGTGTCAGAGAGCAGGTGTCAGAGGTGTACCTGGGAATGTCAGAGGTGTATGGGAGTATCAGAGGTGTACCTGGGAGTAGCTGAGTGTAGCGGGAGTGCTCAAGATGTACCTGGGAAGTAGAGGTGTACCTGGGAATGTCAGAGGTGTACCTGGGAGTGTCAGAGAGTGTACCGGGAATGTCAGAGGTACCTAAAGGTGTCTGAGAGTATGCCTGCAGTGTCAGAGGTGTACCTGGGAGTGTCGGGGTGTACCTGTGGTCAGCGGTATACCAGGGAGTGTCAGCAGGTACCTGGGAGTGTCAGCACACGGGAGTGTCAGAGGCATACCTGGGAGTATCCAGGAGTGTACCTGGGAGTATCAGAGTTGTACCTGGGGTCAGAGGTGTACCTGGGGTGTCAGAGGTGTACCTGGGTGTGTAGCAGATGTACACTGGAGTGTCGGAGGTGTTCCTAGAGTGTCAGGGTACACAAGTGTCAGAGGTACCTGGGAGTGTCTGAGTATACTGCGTGTGTCAGAGGTGTACCTGGGAGTGTCAGGGTGTACCTGGCAGTGTCAGCGGTGTACCTGGGAGTGTCGCGAGTGTACCTGGAAGTCAGGGGTGTACCTGGGAGTGTCTGGTGTACATGGAGTGTCAGACGTGTACCATGGCAGTGTCAGCGGTGTACCTGTTTGTGTCAACGGTGTACCTGGGAGTGGCGGTGTACCTGGGAGTGTCAAGGTATACCTGAGTATCAGAATGTACCTGGGAGTGTCAGAGGTGTACCAGGGAGTGTCAGATGTACCTGGGAGTGTCTGAGGTGTACCAGGGAGAGTCAGATGGCCTTGGGTGTCTGAGGTGTACACGGGAGTGTCAGAGGTGTACCTGGGGTGTCTGGCCTGGTAGTGTCAGGTGTACCTGGGAGTGTCAGAGGTGTACCTGGGAGTGCCAGAGGTGTACCTGGGAGTGTGTCGGTGTACCTGTGAGGTGCTTGGGTGTGTACCAGGGAGTATCAGGGTGTGCCTGGAGGTGTCTGAGGTATACCTGGGAGTGTCAGAGGTGTACCTGGGAGTGTCAGGGTGTGCATGGGGTGTCTGGGGTGTACCTGGGGTGTCATGGGAGTGTACCTGCGTGTGTCAGAGGTGTACAGGAGTGTCAGAGGTGCCCAGGAGTGTCTGAGGGTGTACCGGGGAAGTGTCAGAGGTGTACCTGGGGTGTCTGAGGTGTACCTGCGAGTGTCAGAGGTGTACCTGGGAGTGTCGAGGGTGTACCTGTGACTGTCAGCGGTGTACGGGACTGTCAGCAGTGTACCTGGGAGTGTCAGCGTGTACCTGGGAGTGTCAGAGGTATACCTGGGAGTATCAGAGGTGTACCTGGGAGTATCAGAGTTGTACCTGGGAGTGTCAGAGGTGTACCTGGGAGTGTAGAGGTGTACCTGGGTGTGTCAGAGATGTACCTGGGAGTGTCGGAGGTGTTCCTGAGAGTGTCGGGGTGTACCGGAAGTGTCAGAGGTGTACCTGGGAGTGTCTGAGGTGCACCTGCGTGTGTCAGAGGTGTACCTGGCAGTGTCAGCGGTACCCTGGGAGTGTCCGTGTACCTGGGAGTGTCAGAGGCATACCTGGGAGCATCAGAGGTGTACCTGGGAGTATCAGAGTTGTACCTGGGAGTGTGAGAGGTGTGCGAATGTCAGGGTGTACCTGGGAGTGTCGAGTGTTCCTGAGAGTGTCAGGGTGTACCGGAAGTGTCAGAGGTGTACCGGGAGTGTCTGAGGTGTACCTGTGTGTGTCAGAGGTGACATGGGAGTGTCAGGGGTGTACCAGGGTGTCAGCGGTGAACCTGGGAGTGCCAGCAGGTGACCTGGGAGTGCCAGAGGTATACCTGGGAGAGGGTACCATGTCAGAGGTGTACCTGGGAGTGTCAGGGGTGTACCTGGAAGTGTCAGGGGTGTACCTGGGGTGTCTGAGGTGAACCTGGGAGTGTCTGAGGTGTACCTGGTGTCTCAGGTGTACCTGGGAGTGTCTCAGGTGTACCTGGTAGTGTCAGAGTTGTACCTGGAAGTGTCAGAGGTGTACCTGGGAGTGCAGAGGCCTAGGAGTGTCAGTGGTGTAACTGTGAGTAGCCAGGTTGCCAGGAGTGTCAGAGAGTACACGGGAGTGTCAGGGTGTACAGGATGTCAGAGGTGTACCTGAGAGTGTCAGAGGTGACCTGGGAGTGTCAGGGGTGTAACTGGGAGTGTCGGAGGTGAACCGGGAATGTCAGAGTGTACCTGGCATTGTCGGAGGTGTACCTCAAGTGACAGAGGTGTACCTGGGAGCATCAGAGGTGTACCTGGGAGTATCAGAGTTGTACCTGGTGTCAGAGGTGTACCTGGGAGTGTGAGAAGGTGTACCTGGGAGGTCAGAGGTGTACCTGGGGTGTCAGAGGTGTTCCTGAGGTGTCAGGGGTGTACCTGGAAGTGTCAGAGGATGTACCCGGGGAGTGTCTGAGGTGTACCTGCGTGTGTCAGAGGAGGGTACCTGGAGTGTCAGGGGTGTACCTGGGAGTGTCAGCGGTGAACCTGGGAGTGTCAGCGGTGTACCTGGTACCAGTTATACCTGGGAGTATCAGAGGTGTACCTGGGTGTCAGAGGTGTACCTGGGAGTGTCAGAGGTGTACCTGGGAGTGTTTGAGGTGTACGGGAGTGTCTCCAGGTGTACCTGGGAGTGTCTCAGGTGCACCTGGTAGTGTCAGAGTTGTACCAAGTGTCCAGAGGTACCTGGGAGTGATGAAGGTTTACCTAGAGTGTCAGTGGTGTACCTGTGAGTGTCAGGTGTACCAGGGAGTGTCAGAGAGTACCTGGGAGGTCAGCGAGGTGTACCTGTGAGTGTCAGGACACTTGGAAGTGTCAGAGGTGTACCTGGAGTGTCAGAGGTGTATCTGGGAGTATCGGAGGTGTACCTGGGTAGCTGAGGTGTACTTGGGAGTGTCAGAGATGACCTGGGAGTGTTAGAGGTGTACCTGGGAGTGTCCAGAGGTGTACCTGGGAGTGTCTGAGGTGCAGGGAATGTCAGAGGGTGTACCTAGGGTGTCACAGTGTACCTGCGAGTGTCAGAGGTGTACCTGGGAGTGTCAGGGGTGTACCTGTGAGTGTCAGCGTGTACCGGGAGGTCAGCGGTGTACCTGGGAGTGTCAGCCACAGAGTCGAGTGTACCTGAAGTATCGAGGATGTACCTGGGAGTGTCAGTGGTGTACCAGGAGTGTCAGAGATGTACTGGGAGTGTCTGAATGTGCAGGGAGGTCGGAGTGTACCTTGGAGTTCAGGGTGTACCTGGTGTCTGAGGTGTACCTGGGAGTGTCTGAGGGTGTACCTGGGAGTGTCAGAGGTGTACCTGGAGTGTCAGGCCTGGGAGTGCAGAGGTGTACCTGGGAGTGTCAGTGGTGTACCTGTGAGTGTAAGGGTGTACAGAGTATCAGAGTGTGCCTGTGAGTGTCACGAGGTGTACCTGGGAGTGTCAGAGGTGTGCACGGGAGTGTCAGAGTGTACATGGGAGTGTCAGAGGTGTACCTGGGAGTGTCTGAGGTGTACCTGGCAGTGTCAGAGGTGTACCTGGGAGTGTCAGCAGTGTACCTGGAGTGTCATGCGGTGTACCTGGAGTGTCAGAGGTGTACCTGGGAGTTTTGGTGCACCTGGGAGTGTCAGCGGTGTACCTGGGAGGTCAGAGGTGTACCTGGGGGTGGACGTGCACCTGGGAGTGTCAGAGGTGTACCAGGGATTGTCAGTGAGTACCTATGTCAGAGGTACCTGGGAGGTCAGGTGTACCTGGGAGTGTCAGATGTACCTGGGAGTGTCAGAGGTGTACCTGGAGTGTCTAAGGTGTACCTGGGTTTATCTGAGGTGTACCTGGAGTGTCAGAGGAGAACCAGAGATGTCAGATGTGTACGTGGGAGTGTCAGAGGTTTACCCGGGAGTGTCTGAGGGTACCTGGGAGTGTCAGAGGTGTGCCTGTGGAGTGTCTGAGGTATACCTGGAGTGTCAGAGGTGTACCTGGGAGTGTCAGAGGTGTGCATGGGTGTCTGAGGTGTACCTGGAGTGTCTGAGGTGTACCTGGCAGTGTCTGAGGTGTACCTGGTAGTGTCAGCAGTGT
>NW_024720702.1:0-8986 GCF_018991925.1 Homarus americanus
AACAGTTCCCTGATCGAGTATAACAAAGCCCCCTGATCGAGTATAACAAAGTCCTCTGATCGAGTATAACAATTTCCCTGATTGAGTATAACAAAGTTCCCTGATCGAATATAACAAAGCCCCCTGATCGAGTATAACAAAGTCCCCCTTATCGAGAATAACAAAGTCCCCTGATCGAGTATAACAAATCACCCTGATCAAGTATAACAAAGGCCCTGATCGAGTATAACAAAGTCCCCTGGTCGAGTATAACAAAGTCCCCTGATCGAGTATAACAAAGGCCCATGAACAAGGATAACAAAGTTCCCTGATCGAGTATAATAAAGCCCCCTGATCGAGTATAACAAAGTCCCCCTTATCGAGAATAACAAAGTCCCCTGATCGAGTATAACAAAGCCCCCTGATCAAGTATAACAAAGGCCCCAGATCAAGTACAACTAAGTCCCCTGGTCGAGTATAACAAAGTCCCCTGATCGAGTATAACAAAGGCCCCTGATCGAGTATAACAAAGGCCCCTGATCGAGTATAACAAAGTCCCCTCATCGAGTATAACAAAACCCCTGATCGAGTAAAAACAAAGTCCCGGATCGAGTATAACAAAGGCCCCTGATCGAGTATAACAAAGGCCCCTCATCAAGTATAACAAAATCCCATGATCGAGTATATAAAAGTCCCCTCATCGAATATAACAAAGTCCCCTGATCGAGTATAACAAATTCCCCTGATCGAGTAGAACAAAGTCCCCTCATCGAGTATAACAAAGGCCCCTCATCGAGTATAACAAAGTCCCATGATCGAGAATAACAAAGTCCCTCATCGAATATAACAAAGTCCACTGATTGAGTATAACAAAGTCCCCTAATCGAGTATGACAAGGTCTCCTGTTCGAGTATAACATAGTCCCCTGAACGATTATAACAAAGGCCCCTGATCGAGTATAACAAAGTTTCCTGATCAGTAAACAAAGCCACCTGATCGAGTATATGGGCCCCTGATCGAGTATAACAAAGTCCCTGATTGAGTATAACAAAGTCCCTGATCGAGTATAACAAAAGTCCCCTGATCGAGTATAAGAAAAGTTCCCTAATCGAGTATAACAAAGACCCCTGATCGCGTATAAGAAAGTCCCCTGATCGACTATAACAAAGTCCCCTGATCGAGTATATCAAAGGCCCCTGATCGAGTTTAACAAAGGCCCCTGATCGAGTATAGCAAAGTCCCCTGGTCGAGAATAAAAAACTCTCCTGATCGAGTATAACAAAGTCCCCTGATTGAGTATAACAAATTTCACTGAACGATTATAACAAAGGCCACTGATCGAGTATAACAAAGTTCCCTGGTCGAGTATAACAAAGCCCCCTGATCGAGTATAACAAAATCCTCTGATCGAGTATAACAATTTCCCCTGATCGAGTATAACAAAGTTCCCTGATCGAATATAACAAAGCCCCCTGATCGAGTATAACAAAGTCCCCCTTATCGAGAATAACAAAATCCCCTGATCGAGTATAACAAATCACCCTGATCAAGTATAACAAAGGCCCCTGATCGAGTATAACAAAGTCCCCTGGTCGAGTATAACAAAGTCCCCTGATCAAGTATAACAAAGGCCCATGAACAAGGATAACAAAGTTCCCTGATCGAGTATAATAAAGCCCCCTGATCGAGCAAGCAACAAAGCCCCTGATCAAGTATAACAGCGCCCCAGATCAAGTACAACTGTCCCCTGGTCGAGCATAACAAAGTCCTGATCGAGTATAACAGCGCCCCTGATCGAGCATAACAGCGTCTTGATCGAGTATAACAAAGTCCCCTCATCGAGTATAACAAAAACCCCTGACCGAGTAAAACAAAGTCCCCGATCGAGAGGCAATAAAGTCCTCACCGAGTATAACAGCAATTCCTGATCGAGTATAACAAAGCCCCCTCATAGAGTATAACAAAGTCCCCTGATCGAGTATAACAAAGTCCCCTGATCGGGTATAACAAAGGCCCCTGATCGAGTATAACAAAGGCCCCTCATCAAGTATAAGAAAGTCCCATGACCGAGTATAAGAAAGTCCCCTCATCGAATATAATGAAGTTCCCTGATCGAGTATAACAAATTCCCATGATCAAGTAGAACAAAGTCCCTCATCGAGTATAACAAAGGCCCATCATCGAGTATAACAAAGTCCCATGATCGAGAATAACAAAGTCCCCTCATCGAATATAACAAAGTCCCCTGATCGAGTATAACAAAGTCCCCTGTTCGAGTATAACAAAGTCCCCTGATCGTGTATAACAAAGTCCCCTGAACGATTATAACAAAGGCCCCTGATCGAGTATAACAAAGTTTCCTGATCGAGTATAACAAAGTCCCATGATCGTGTATTACAAAGTCCCCTCATCGAGTATAACAAAGTCCCATGATCGAGTATAACAAAGTCCCCTCATAGAATATAACGAAGTCACCTGATCGAGTATAACAAAGTCCCCTAATCGAGTATAACAAAGTCCCCTGATCGAGTATAACAAAGTCCCCTGATTGAGTATAACAAAGTCCCCTCATCGAGTATAACAAAGTCCCCTGATCGAGTATAACAAAGTTCCCCAATCGAGTATAACAAAAACCCCTGATCGAGTTTAACAAAGGCCCCTGATCGAGTATAGTATAGTCCCCTGGTCGAGAATAAAAAACTCTCCTGATCGAGTATAACAAAGTCCCCTGATTGAGTATAACAAAGTTCACTGAACGATAATAACAAAGGCCACTGATCGAGTATAAAAAAGTTCCCTGATCGAGTATAACAAAGCCCCCTGATCGAGTATAACAAAGTCCCCTGATCGAGTATAACAAAGTCCCCTGATCGAGTATAACAAAGTCCGTTGATCGAGTATAACAAATCACCCTGATCAAGTATAACAAAGGCCCCTGATCGAGTATAACAAAGTACCCTGGTCGAGTATAACAAAGGCCCCTGAACGAGGATAACAAAGTTCCCTGATCGAGTATAACAAAGCCCCCTGATCGAATATAGCAAAGTCCCCTGATCGAGTATAACAAAGTCCCCTCACCGAGTATAACAAAGTTCCCTGACCGAGTATAACAAAGCCCCCTCATAGAGTATAACAAAGTCCCCTGATCGAGTATAACAAAGTCCCCTGATCGGGTATAACAAAGGCCCCTGATCGAGTATAACAATGGCTCCTCATCGAGTATAACAAAGTCCCATGATCGAGTATAACAAATTCCCATGATCGAGTAGAACAAAGTCCCTCATCGAGTATAACAAAGGCCCCTCATCGAGTATAACAAAGTCCCATGATCGAGAATAACAAAGTCCCCTCATCGAATATGCAATAAAGTCCCCTGATCGAGTATAAGAAAGTCCCCTGATCGAGTATATAACAAAGTCCCATGATCGAGTATAACAAAGTCCCTGAACGATTATGTAACAAAGTCCCTGATCGAGTATAACAAAGGCCCTGATCGAGTATAACAAAAGTTTCCTGTTCGAGAAACAAAGCCCTGATCGAGTATAAAAGTCCCATGATCGAGCATATAACAAAGTCCCCTGATCGAGTATAACAAAGTCCCCGATCGAGCATAACAAGGCCCCTTGACTGAGTTTTAACAAAAGTCCCCTGAACGATTATAACAAAGGCCCTGATCGAGTAATAAATAAAGTCCCCTGGATCGAGCTTTTAACAAAGGCCCCTGATCGAGTATAACAAAGTCCCCTGATCGAGTATAACAAAGGACCCTGATCGAGTTTAACAAAGGCCCTTGATCGAGTAAAACAAAGTCCCCTGGCGAGTATAACAAACTCCCCTGGTTGAGTATAACAAAGTCCCCTGATCGAGTATAACAAAGTCCCCTGATTGAGTATAACAAAGTCCCTTGAACGATTATAACAAAGGCCCCTGATCAAGTATAACAATGCCCCCTGATCGTGTATAACAAAGCCCCTCATCGAGTATAACAAAGTCCCCTCACCGAGTATAACACAGTTCCCTGATCGAGTATAACAAAGCCCCCTCATAGAGTATGACAAAGTCCACTGATCGAGAATAACAAAGTCCCCTGATCGGGTATAACAAAGGCCCCTCATCGAGTTTAACAAAGGCCCCTGATCGAGTATAACAAAGTCCCTTGGTCGAGTATAAAAACTCCCCTGGTCGAAAGTATAACAAAGTCCTGATCGAGTATATACCAAAGTCCTGAACGATTATAACGAAAGCGCCCCGATCAAGTATAACAAAGTTCTGATCGAGATAACAAAGTCTCCTTGATTGAGAGTAACAAACCTCGGATCAAGTGTGTAACAGCGCCCTGATCGAGTATAACAAAGTCCCCGTCGGTATAAAGTCCTTGATTATCAGCGCCCTCATCGAGTATAACAAAGTCCCATGATCGAGAATAACAAAGTCCTCATCGAATATAACAAAGTCCTCGATCGAGTATAATAAATTTCCTGATCGAGTATAACAAAGGCCCCTGATCGAATATAACAAAGGACCCTGATCGAGTATAACAAAGTCCCCTGATCGAGTATAACAAATCCCCCTGATCGAGTAAAACAAAGTCCCCTGATCGAGTATAACAAAGTCCCCTCACCGAGTATAACAAATTTCCCTGATCGAGTATAACAAAGCCCCCTCATAGAGTATAACAGAGTCCACTGATCGAGAATAACAAAGTCCCCCTTATCGAGAATATCAAAGTCCCCTGATCGAGTATAACAAAGCCCTCTCATCAAGTATAACAAAGTCCCTGATCGAGTATAACAAAGTCCCCTGGTCGAGTATAACAGAGTCCCCTCATCGAGTATAACAAAGGCCCCTTATCGAGTATAACAAAGTTCCCTGATAGAGTATAACAAAGCCCCCTAATCGAGTATAACAAAGTCCCCCTTATCGAGAATAAGAAAGTCCCCTGTTCGAGTATAACAAAGCCCCCTGATCAAGTATAACAAAGGCCCCAGATCGAGTATAACAAAGTCCCCTGGTCGAGTATAACAAAGTCCCTGATCGAGTTTAGCAAAGGCCCCTGATCGAGTTTAACAAAGGCCACTGATCGAGTATAAGAAAGTCCCCTGATCGAGTATAACAAAGCCCCCTGATCGAGAATAACAAAGTCCCCTCACCGAGTATAACAAAGTTCCCCGATCGAGTATAACAAAGCCCCCTCATAGAGTTGAACAAAGTCCACTGATCGTGTATAACAAAGTCCCCTGATCGGGTATAACAAAGGCCCCTCATTGAGTATATCAAAGGCCCCTCATCGAGTATAACAAAGTCCCATGATCGAGTATAACAAAGTCCCCTGATCGAGTATAACAAAGTCCCCTGATCGAGTATAACAAAGACGCCTCATCGAAAGTATAACAAAGTCCCCTGATCGAGTATATAACAAAGTCCCCTGATCGACTATAACAAAGGCCCCTGATCGAGCTTAACAAAGGCCCTGATCAAGTATGTAACAAAGTCCCTTGGTCGAAAGTATGCGCAAAAACCCCTGATCGAGTATAACAAAGTCCCCTGATCGAGTATACCAAAGTCCCCTGAACGATTATAACAAAGGCCCATGATCAAGTATAACAAAGTTCCCTGATCGAGTATAACAAAGTCCCCTGATCGAGTATAACAAAGTCCCCCTAATCGAGAATCACACAGTCCCCTGATCGAGTATAACAAACCCCTTGATCAAGTGTAACAAAGGCCCCTGATCGAGTAATACAAAGTCCCCTGGTCGAGTATAAAAAAGTCCCCTGATCGAGTATAACAAAGGCCTCTCATCGAGTATAACAAAGTTCCATGATCGAGAATAACAAAGTCCCCTCATCGAATATAACAAAGTCCCCTGATCGAGTATAACAAATTTCCCTGATCGAGTATAACAAGTTCCCCTGATCGAGTATAACAAACTCCCCTGGTCGAGTATAACAAAGTCCCCTGATAGAGTATAACAAAGTCCCCTGATCGAGTATAACAAAGTCGCCTGAACGATTATAACAAAGTCCCCTATTCCAGTATAAATATAGTCCCCTGATCGAGTATAACAAAGGCCCCTGATCGAATATAACAAAGGCCCCTGATCGAGTATAACAAAGTCCCCTGATCGAGTATAACAAAGCCCCCTCATCGAGTAAAACAAAGTCCCCTGATCGAGTATAACAAAGTCCCCTCACCGAGTATAACAAAGTTCCCTGATCGAGTATAACAAAGCCCCCTCATAGAGTATAACTAAGTCCACTGATCGAGAATAACAAAGTCCCCTGATCGGGTATAACAAAGGCCCCTGATCGAGTATAACAAAGGCCCTTCATCGAGTATAACAAAGTCCCATGATCGAGTATAACAAAGTCCCGTCATCGAATATAACAAAGTCCCCTCATCGAGTATAACAAATTCCCCTGATCGAGTAGAACAAAGTCCCCTCATCGAGTATAACAAACGCCCCTCATCGAGTATAACAAAGTCCCATGATCGAGAATAACAAAGTCCCCTCATCGAATATAACAAAGTCCTTCTGGTCGAGTATAACAAAGTCCCCTGATCGATTATAACAAAGTCCCCTGATCGAATATAACAAAGTCCCCTGAACGATTATAACAAAGGTCCCTAATCGAGTATAACAAAGTTACTTGATCGAGTAAAACAAAACCCCCTGATCGAGTATAACAAAGTCCCCTGATCGAGCATAACAAAGTCCCCTGATCGAGTATAACAAAGGCCCCTGTTCGAGTTTATCAAAGGCCCCTCATCGAGTATAACAAAGTCCCCTGGTCGAGTATAACAAAGGCCCCTCATCGAATATAACAAAGGCGCCTAAACGAGTATAACAAAGGCCCCTGATCAAGTATAACAAAGCCCCCTAATCGAGTATAACAAAGTGCCCTCATCGAGGATAACAAAGTCCCCTGATCGAGTATAACAAAGCCTCCTCACTGAGTATAACAAAGTCCCCTGATCGAAGATAACAAAGTCCCCTGGTCGAGTATAACAAAGTCCCCTGATCGAGTATAACAAAGTTCCCTGATCGAGTATAACAAAGTCATCTAAACGATTATAACAAAGGCCCCTGATCAAGTATAACAAAACCCCCTGATCGAGTATAACAAAGCCCCCTCATCGAGTAAAACAAAGTTCCCTGATCAAGTATAACAAAGTCCCCTGAACGACTATAACAAAATCCCCTAATCAATTATAGCAAAGTCCTTTGATCGGGTATATCAAAGGCCCCTAATCGAGTATAACAAAGGCCCCTCATCGAGTATAACAAAGTCCAATGATCGAGTATAACAAAGTCCCCTCATCGAATATAACAAAGTCCCCTGATCGATTATAACAAATTCCTATGATCGAGAAGAACAGAGGCCCCTCATCGAGTATAACAAAGTCTCCTGGTCGAGTATAACAAAATCCCCTGGTCGAGTATAACAAAGTCCCCTGATCGAGTATAACAAAGTCCCCTGATCGAGTATAACAAAGTCCCCTGACCGATTATAACAAAGGCCCCTGATCAAGTATAACAAAGCCCCCTGTTCAAGTATAACAAAGCCCTCTCATTGAGTATAACAAAGTCCCCTGATCAAGTATAACAAAGTCCCCTGAACGAGTAGAACAAAGTTGCCTCATCGAGTTTAACAAAGGCCCCTCATAGAGAATAACAAAGGCCTTTGATCGAGTTTAACAAAGGCCCCTGTTCCAGTATAACAAAGTCCTCTGATCGAGTATAACAAAGTCCACTGAATGAGTATAACAAAGCCCCGGATCGAGTATAACAAAGTCCCCTTATCGAGAATAGCAAAGTCCCCTGATCGAGTATAACAAAGCATTCTCATCAAGTATAACAAAGCCCCTGATCGAGTATAACAAAGTTCCCCTGGTCGATTATAACAGAGTCCCCTCATCGAGTATAACAAAGGCCCCTGATCGAGTATAACAAAGTTCCCTGATCGAGTATAACAAAGCCCCCTAATCGAGTATAACAAAAGGCCCCAGATCCCGAGTATAACAAAGTCCCTGGTCAGATATAACAAGATCCCCAGATCAGCGAGAGTATAACAAAGGGCTAATCAGGTATAACAAAGGCCCCTGATCGAGTATAACAAAGTCCCCTGATCGAGTATAACAATGCCCCCTGATCGAGTAAAACAAAGTCCCCTGATCGAGAATAACAAAGTCCCCTCACAGAGTATAACAAAGTTCCCTGATCGAGTATAACAAAGCCCATTCATAGAGTATAACAAAGTCTACTGATCGAGTATAACAAAGTCCCCTGATCGGGTATAACAAAGGCCCCTGATCGAGTATAACAAAGGCCCCTCATCGAGTATAACAAAGTCCCATGATCGAGTATAACAAAGTCCTGTCATCGAATATAACAAAGTCACCTCATCGAGTAAAACAATTTCCCCTGATCGAGTAGAACAAAGTCCCCTCATCGTGTATAACAAAGGCCCCTCATCGAGTATAACAAAGTCCCATGATCGAGAATAACAAAGTCCCCTCATCGAATATAACAAAGTCCCCTAATCGAGTATAACAAAGTCCCCTGATTGAGTAAAACAAAGTCCCCTGATCGAGTATAACAAAGTCCCCTGAACGATTATAACAAAGGCCCCTAATCGAATATAACAAAGTTACCTGATAGTGTAAAACAAAACCCCCTGATCGAGTATAACAAAGTCCCCTGATCGAGTATAACAAAGTCCCCTGATCGAGTTTAACAAAGGCCCCTCAACGAGTATAACAAAGTCCCCTGGTCGAGTATAACAAAGGCCCTGATCGAATATAACAAAGGTGCCTGAACGAGGATAACAAAGGCCCCTGATCGAGTATATCAAAGTTCCCTGATCGAGTTTAACAAAGTCCCCTGATCGGCTATAACAAAGTCCCCCCTGATCGAGAATATCAAAGTCCCCTGATCGAGTATAACAAAGTCCCCTAATCGAGTATAACAAAGTGCCCTCATCGAGTATAACAAAGTCCCCTAATC